>NW_024070204.1:68952850-69084486 GCF_014754425.2 Oryx dammah
AGGACAGACAGTCGTTTGTGTGATCAGGACAGACAGTCGTTTGTGTGTTCCTGTGGAGCACAAGATAGAATGGTGAACTTGGAGCCTGTGGTATTACACGGATATGTTTGCTTTTGACACTGGGTTCACCCTCAGTCAAGGACACGCTCAGCTATGAGAAGTGCACAGGGTCTGAGAAACTGACAGACAGAACCCAGACTCCCACCTGCTGTCTCCAGGGATGTGCTCTTTAGATAGAAATGGGGACAGATAAATAGTAGATAGAATGTCTAGGGGGAACAAGAGTGACTAGACTATATGGCAACATCAGTAGCAATTGTTATTTTTTTCCTTCCTTAAGTTTGTCTAGTTAAACACATCTATAGTTTTATGTGCATATGAAGCAATTTTTCTGTTCCTGTTTTACACATATGGAAACTGAGCTTCCTAGAGTTTAAGCCTTTGCCTGAGGTTGCCCAGCACGGAAACAGGTATATCTGAAATAAAGCCTTGGGATTGTCCTGCTGGTCCGGTGGTTAAGACTCCGTGCTCGCACAGCAGGGACCCAGGTTCAGTCCCTGGTCAGGGAACTAGAGCCCACGTGCTGCACCTAAAGATCCTGTGTGTTGCAGCCAAGACCCGGTGCCGCCAAATAAACAGATGAAGAAGAAGATGAAAGAAAGAAAGGAAGCCCAGGTCTTCCCAGCGGTGCTCCTTTCTTAGTTCTGGATCCCAACTCACTGACTCAGAGGATCCACTTGTAATAACTATAAGGGGCAGCTAAAGAAGCTCAACTTTACGCTTTTGAGAGAAACTGAGCCGTGGTTGGAAAGCATTGAAAGGTCATGTTCCTTCCCCTTCACTGATGTGGGAGATTGTCTATATTTTTAGGTGAACCGTCAAATTAGATTTTTCATCTGCAAAGACCCACCGAAGCAGGAATGTGGTTTAAACATATGGATGCCAGGGATTTCAATGGAAACATACTTGGGTGTCTAAGTTCCTTTCATCGCTCCTCCTACTAGGCTGGGGTAGATGGGGCCCAGTGGGGAATTACCAGCCTGTAGCTCTTTCTGCCTCTTGAGTCCCCAGAGCTGGGCTTCCTTGTTTACTTATTTAGAGCCCAGCAGAGGAAGTGGTAAAGGAAACTTGCTGAGTCGTTTTCTGAGAAGAGACCATATTTGTTCGCAGAGGAAGCTGTTGCTTTCTGGGATCTGGCTGCAACAGAAAGGACATCGGCTCCAACAAGACTTTTCCAGAAAGTACCCGGGAGTTGGAAGAGCTGAAGACACCTCCAGACTCTGGATTTGGGGTTCTCTGTCCATGGGTGCAGCGCCCATGCTCAGCTGGTGAGCTTCATCCTGAGTGAGCAGCCATGGCATTCAAGAACGTGCCCTTTCGCTCTGAGGTCCTGAATTGGGACCCCGAGGCCCTTGCAGACTATTTCAGAAAGGTAAGCCTTGCTCTTTAGTGGCTGGGGGGCTGGGCAGAGGCTTGAAGAGAGAGTGCAGGCAGAATGCGAGAGGCGTGAAAGACAGCAGAGGAGCTTCCAGCCTTGGGCAGTCTCTCTGGTTGACGGAGCAACACTGAGCTCTCCGGCAATACATTCTGGGGAGAAGGGAAGCCCTCAAGGGGCAAGTGCCTACTACACGCTAGGATCTGAGTTTGTCCTTTTTAGGCACGGACGCATCTAACTCGCTCCAGGATTGCTGTCCTACTGGCTCAGCTGCAAAATAAGCTAAAGGAAGCTAACTGGACCCAAACCCCAGGGACTGCATGTGATGGAGGCAGGATTCCGGTCACACCTGTCCAGTTTCAAAGTCCGTGCCCTGAGACTCAGAACTGCTATAACTGCTAGTGAGATCAAGGCTTCTTGCTCGAAAGGGAAACATGGAGTCTTGCGGGGTAGGAGAGAGGAAAGGCAGGGTGGAAGCCTGTGATGAACGATGCTGGAGATGGCGTCTGAGCAAGTCATTGCTTGTGACTTTGAAAGAGAGCTATTCAACCACTTACCTAGAACAGAGTCTCACGGGAACTTCACGAGGGTCTTATGATGCAGGCTGGGAAATGACATGAGCCTCAGGCCTTCAGACACCGAGGCCTCCGAAAAGGAAAAGATTTGCCAGAAAGGGCCAGGGGCCAAGCTTGTGGCAGAGCTGAGACCAGAGTGTTGCTGTCCTGCCTTCTTGTCTTGAAGGAGCCCAAGGGTCCTTGAGTTTGGTCATCTTCTGGTGGGGCCATGGGTCACAGGCTTGCTCGGGCAGATCCCAAGTCATGTGGCCCTCTATGACTGTCCAAGGGATACGATGTCTTGTGAGGGACCTCTGAGCTCTTAACACTCCCATTTCTGGAGGCTGGCATCCGATTCAGTGGATACTCCAGATTATCATAAGGATATGGTTTTAAGTTATGACCTTAGAGGTTTTCTAAGTCAACTTACTATTTTTCCTGGTATGGGGTAGACTCCCTGTAACACATACCCAAACCTGGGGTCTACATGGTACCAAAGTAGTTAGTGTTACAACTACTCTCCCCTAAGAAAAATGTGAAAATGTTGAATTGGGTGTGGCATGATAGAGGCACAACCCACAGATCCTGTTATTTGCTGCTTGTTATGCATCTCGTTTCAGTTATTTTTCCCTCACTGGAAGTCATAATAAACTTAGATTTCAGCACAGTGGGTGCAAAGATCGTTGAGATAGCTGACTTTTGAAAGAGTCAAAAGTATTTATTCTAAATACTTTTCTTAAATTTAGACCACATAACTGAGGGCCACAGTGAAATTTACTAAGATGCTATGAAGTGGCATATTAGATCAATACAGAAAGGAGAAAAGAATTGAGAATTATCAAGGGCACTTCTGGGGATAGGCTGATGGGCCAGAGGCCCAGTCTCCAATCTGAGACAGAGAACTGCACAACCCAGGTCAGCAACTGAAGAATCCAAGTTCCGTTCAGGACAGGGAGATGGCCTACAGGTCAGGATGACTCACGTACATGCTCTCTGCCTCAGCTGGGGGAAGAGAGAATTTTCTTACAGACCCTAGACTCCAGATCACGTCCACAGAAACTGAACAGGTTCCCTTCCCAGCATGAAGGAAGGAACGAGGGTGTTTGTGATCTAGGAAGTTCTAGCCCTTCTACAGACCCAGATAGACACCCTTTAAATACTGATCATCTCACTTCCCCCAGAGAGAAAATGCTAAGTGAACTGACCATGGAGTCATTTGGGGTTGGATCTTAGCCACCAAAGTCCTACTGGCAGATGCAATTTCTCTTTCTTTTTTAAATCAAGGAGTGTGTCATGTTTCTGATTTAGGCATGCCATTTTCTTTTTCTTCCTTTTAATTAATTTTTGTTACTTTATTTGACTGTGCTGGGTTTTAGTTGTGGTGTGCAGGATCTGTGTTGTGACATGCTGGACCTCTCAGTTGTGGCGTGAACCCAAGCATCCTATATTTGGAGTCAGCCACTGGACCCCCAGGGAAATCCCAGAAGGTTTACTTTCTAACGAAGCACTGGGGTCAGGTCCCCCTTGGAGGCACCTCCCCAACCAGCTGTGGAGTCAGCCACACCTTGGCTTGAATCCTGACTCTGCCACCTGCTAACTTGCTGACCTTCCCTTAGTTACTATACCTCTCTGTGCCTCGGCTTCCTCATCGGTAAAACAGAGATACTCATAGTGACTAGCTCATGGGATTGTCGGGATAAATAGAGGAGATGCATGTGTGAGGCATCCAGCAGAGAGGGGTCCGATTCACGTTCGCGCTTCGCTTTCTCCTACTCTATCCGCTGGACCCTGCCTAGGGACTCCATGCAGACCAGCAGGCTTTTGTGTCTCACTGTCTCAGACATGTGCAGATCATCCTCTGTCCAGAACTTAAGCCCTTGAGGATTGAGGTCATGTTTTCTATTTCTTTAAGTCCTCTGATTCCTTTTGACTTAGCAGAAAGGGATCCTTGGACCATGCAAGGGAGAAGACTCTGGATCAGGGCCACGAGTCCTAATCCTAGCTGTGTCCCCAACTCACTGTGTGACCTTCAGCCAGTCTCTTCCCCTCTCTGGGCCTTAGTTGTCCTGTCCACAACACCAGGTACCTGCTCAGAGCAGTGCCAGCCAGAGCTTGTCACTCATAAACATTATCTGGGTATATGCTAAAAAGACAGGGCTTCCCTGGGAGCTCAGTTGGTAAAGGATCTGCCTGCAATGCAGGAGATGTGGGTTCGATCCCTGGGTCGGGAAGATCCCTTGGAGAAGGAAATCCCCTGGATTTTCCAGTATTCTTGCCTGGAAAATCCCATGGACAGAGGAGCCTGGTGAGCTACAGTTCATAGAGTCACAAAGACTAGGATACTACTGAAGGACTGAGTATGTATGCATGCATGCAGGCTAAAAGGACAGAGGTCTTACTCCCAGGCCTAATATTACTGACTCAGAATCAAACTTCCAGGCAGGCCCCAGTCTGCGGGACTGTCTGTCTATCTAGAGTCCAAGTCAGAACTCTGTAAAATCAGAGATTCAGCTCATAACGCTGATGGTGAAATTGATGAATTAAAGGCAGTTGAACATTCCAAGAACAATTTTACCCATTTGCAACATGGATAAAAGGGATGTTTGGGGCTATGCAGAAGCTGGTTTCTTCCCAAGGACCACTAAATCTTTTTTTCCGAGCTTTCTAATATTCACCCTACTCTGTCACGCCATGAGGTTCACAACAATTGCACTCACTCTTTCGATTTCTTGGCCATAAGAAAAGGTTATGATTTTAAGTTACCAAAAGAAGGCGTCCACAAACCGTGAAATCCATACTTGACAGAAGAAGCTGAGATTCTGAAGGACAAACATTTTACCTTAAATTCTCTAGCTAGAAACCTCAAATTTAGAGATATTTCAAAGGCAAATGCTTACACTGTTGAGGACTAGGTCAAACGGACACCTGCTTCAGTTGTCAATTGATGTGACTGTAGGAAAGCAACAGGTCCTAAAAATGACCATTCCTGTTGAGGTGGTGAATCTATTCTGAGACTCTAACTTCAACTATTCAAAATAGAAGAAGAAATTCTATGCAAAAGAATATCTATGATGTTTGTTTTGATCTTGTAGGTTAAGCTGCACTTAAGTCTGTTCACTTACCGTTTGTAAGTTTTACTGTTAGTAACTAAAAGGAGAACACTCCTGATAGAGATATTAAAGCCTTGCTCTGAAGCCCAGCTGTCACTTCTGTCACCTGCCTATCCATGGAACCTTATATAAGTTACTTGACTCTTTGTGCCTTTGACTCTCCATTTGAAAAATGTGAAGCTTAAATGATTAAAATTGGTTTAAGCACTTAGAATGGCGCCTACCATATGGCAAGTATTCAGTAATTATTAGACGTTTCAATTATCATTGTTACAGCAGCAGTTTGGGGAAATAACTAAATATTCAGCAATAGAGCAAATTAAAATAATGTTCAAAATCACTTTGTAATAACACGAGTCAGTGCCTTCATTTTTCAAGAGAAAAAGACAAGATAAGGAGATTGAATATGGACAATAACATTGATTGTGTTTAGAAAGATGCTTTGGAAAAACCACTGATGGAAACACATTGCCACGTTCACCCAGGTTGTCTTTGGGTGACCAGATGATGCCTACTATTTATTTTCTTCTTTCAACTCTTTTCCATTTGCTGGAGGAGCGTATAGCCAGCCCTTTGCAGCCCTAGCAGCACTCTTTCTGTAGGGGTTGACCTCAAAGCCTTCGACAGGCAATTTCTCCATTTTAAAGTCCCAAGGGGTTAGTTAGTGAAAGCAGGGCTGATGTAAGGATAGGGCCCCTCTGATAGACAGGCGGGGAGCGGGGAGCCTGGCTAGCCACAAGCACCACAGATTGCTGAGCTCCTGGGGCAGGCAAGGAAGGGGAACCAGAGGCATGAACCCAACTGCACTGATAGCACCTCCTCTCCTCTGTTTCAGCTAAACTACAAGGACTGTGAAAAGGTCGTGAAGAAGCATCACATCGATGGGCCACGGTTTCTGGTGAGTGCTGGCTGCTAGTTCAACGCTTTATGACCAAAACTATTCTGTAACTTTAACCAACGGCTGCAGAGCCAACTTTCTACCCTGTCTCTGAGGCTGCTCAGGGGCAATGCCTGTCTTCAGGATCGCATACCACCCAAGGCCTTCTTCAGGGTTTTGTACGAGCGCCTCTCGCATCACCTCTCAGGATCCTCCTATTTAGTATATCTCCCAGATTGTTCACTGACACTAAGGTACATTCTGAAGTCAAAGTGTAAGTAGGAATCAAATTACAGTTAACACACACACATACCCCTCTTGAAAATCTATTCAAATAGCACTCATACTCTGAGAAGTTCAAGGGGGAAAAACAGCCACATGGGAGAATGGAAGATTCTCTTTTCTTATTTGTCACTCTAGGGAACATACTCACTGACTAGAATAAATGGTAGAATCACCCTCCTTATTTCAATTATGTTCCTCTTTCTCTTTACTAAATTCACATCATTGGTTTTGTGCCAATTAACACACATGTGCTATGATGTTCTCTGCTCCTTTATATTGCAAGAAGTTTCCAGTGTAATACTAAGATGCAGCCCTATATTAAGTACTAAGCCATCACAGAGAAGGGGCTGCTGCTCTAGTTGGAGTCTGAGCCGCTGGGCAGTGGCTGGGGAGCTGGTGTAAGCATCTCCCCTGGAATGACACTTTTGCCAATGGGTAATGGAGACCCTGACTGCACCGATCCAGCCCTTTTGGTTGTGTTTCTTCATTGTTCAAAAACGAAGCAGGAACAAGCCTTCAAAGGTCTCATGGGATCAATGTTCCCAATCTGGATTTGGACTCAGTGGATAAGTCAAACTGTTTCCTGGCAAGACCTGGTCAGCAGTACTGAGGAAACTGGGCTATGAGGCTTCAGGGATGGAAGGGGCCATAGAGGGTACACGCTCTAGTTTTCCACCCAGTACACCAATCCATTTCCTGTATTGCCTCTCTGCTACCAATAGCTTCTTGAATTCCTTCACTGATAGTGAGCTCACTACCATACACAGTCATCTATTCCTTTCTGGGCAGTACTTAAGTCTCACACTGAGACCAAACTCATGCCCCCTTTGCTTTCATGTGCCATATAAGACATCTTCATTCACTGCTCCACATAAATCATTCAGTCATTCACCCTGCCATTCACTTAACAAGGACTTCCCTGGGCTCCTTCTATATATCAGACCATGCCACGTGCTAGGAATGTAGAGACGATTAAGATGTGATTTCTGCCTCCCAGAAGCTTGTTTTATAGCGGAAAGTTATCTCCAGGAAGGCTCTAACCACCACCTCAATTGCAATTAGAGAAACATGTACAGAAATGTGATGTGATTTACTCTGTCACACACCTAGTTACTGGACTAAAGCATACATTTAATTTAATTTAACACTGCTTGAGTGTTGAACAGTGCTACTTCTTTGCACTGGGCTTTAAGCCACTAGACTTTGAGCATTTAATTGTTGTTCTTCTTGCAGCTTACTGCTAAATCTGAATATTTCATTCTTTTAGCTTTTAGCCAAAAGATCCTTTTAGAACTGAGAACTGAGACTTCTCAGGGCTGAATCGAAAGGGAGTAAGCCCTCTTTCTTGAAGATGGTCCTGGTCAGAGCCCTGGGTGACCTCTAATAAGCACATGCCCTCTCTGAACTTCTCCTTGTTCCTTCCTCTGTGACGGAGCACACTGGGCCGAGTGATAGTGGGTGACAGTCTAGCCCAGCTCTGGGGGGTCCCCCCATCCCCCTCTTGTGAGCTTCAGGCCTGTTGAGACAGGGTTGCTGCCTTGGTTCAGGAGCTTTGCCTTTTCTACCCCAATATCGGACATGCTAGGCCCTCAGAGAATGCTGCTCACTCTCATTTCTGTGTGAAAGCAAGAGGTGGAAAGAGGGGCTCAAGGAGCCAGGGGAGTAAGGAGCAGAGCCCAGCCCTGCCCTGGCAGCTTCTGCTAAAACCGCCTTCCATGCCAGATGCTCTGGGTATGATCTGGGCTTTGATCTGAGCTCTGAGCTCTCAGCTATCACCCTTTCCAGCTTTAAGGTGTCCAGAGCCATTCTGCTTTAAGGGTGAAAATGGAAGACCCGGCCGTCTTTACCCCTCCACCTCTCCGTTCCTCTCCATCCTCTCCCTTCCCCCATCTTTCCCCCTCCCTCCCTGCCCTCCTTTCCCTTTCTTCCATGCAGGAGCCAGCAGCCCCCTGGAATCTATACTGCCAGCATTTTGTTTTCCACTGAGAAGTCTGGTGAGGGAATGGGGGTTCTATGCTCCCGAAAGGCTAAAGAAGAGGAGGCCACGTGCTTGGAAGCTGTGTCAGTTAGAAAGGTGTGCGGCTGCATGAAAGAGAAACTGAAGCACAGTGGCTTAACCAAAGACGGGCTTATCATTTTTCTCAAGTGACAAGAAGTCTAGAGGTGGGCACTCGGGGCTGGAGAGATGCTAAAGGAAGTCATCAAGAGCTCAGGCCTCACCTAGCCAATGGAAGCTCTCTGTGGCTTCTGTCCTACTGGCTATGAGATGGCCACTCCATCTCCAGGCATTATATCTGCAATCCAAGCAGGATGAAGCGGGAGGGTGGGGGCAAAGAGTGAAAAACTCAAAGTGCATGGGGATTGCATTCCCCTTTATTTTCAGGGGTACTTTCCCAAAAGCTTTATTCAGTTAGACTTCAGATTATATCTCAGCGGCCACAATGCAGTCCCGTGACCTTGGTCACATGCAAGAGAATTTAGTGTGTTAAATATGTTGAACTGGACACATTTAGTGCCTTGAACAAAATCCAGACCCCATCAGTAAGGGAGCAAGAGAGTGGATATTGGGTAGGCAAGCAACAGTGTCTGCTACAACGCCTCTCCAGGCCGGGTCCAGTTCTCCGCTTTTCTTGCTCTCTTGTCCCTCTTAAGGACACAGTCAGCACATAATCATGTTCCTGTAAAGCCACTAGTCTAACTCCAAGTCACTGTACAAGTAACTCAGAGTTTCCAGACTTTGCTGAAGGTCTTTGAAGAAGGTAGCAGAGGGGGCTTTACACTGTTACATCACATAGAAAAATTCTCCAAACATCGTGTGTGTGCTCAGTTGCTCAGTCCTGTCTGACTGTTTGTGACCTCATGGACTGTAGCCTGCTAGGCTCCTCTGTCCGTGGGATTCTGCAGGTAAGAGTACTGGAGTTGGTAGCCATTTCTTCCTACAGGGGATCTTCCCAACCCAGGGATCAAACCTGCATCTCCTGGACTGCAGGCAGATTCTTTACAGCTTGGGCCATCAGGGAAGCCCAGACACGTTCACCATCTTCCATCTTTCCTCCCAACTCCTATCCCTGTTTCAAAGGCCTTTCTCTGTATTTCCAGCCACACTCACATGCTTACCTTTTCCTTCACCTGCTTCCTGAAATTCCCTCAGCTTACGTCTTTGACTCAAGAGAAGAGAAGGCAACGGCCCACCACCTAGTTCTCAGCATGCATCCCTCTGGTCACTCCCAGGAAGCCCTCCAATCCTCATGCCACACTGCTAACATGAGTCTTGGTATCTTCCCTAAGAAGGGAGTGGTTCCAGGGGAAGGGATGCCATGGCTCAGTGATGCTAAAAAAAGAAGTTAATAAGTTTGAAGAAAGTCCTGATTGTCTCAGGACTCTTGCCAAAGCCTCCTTCCTAGCCCTGTCGCCAGGTCTGATATGGGGGCTGGATCAGACTCCGTTCCTAAGAGCTAAAGTGGGAGGCCATAGCACATTTTAAGAGGCCGCAGCCCCAGTGCCAGCTGGGCTTAATGGGAAGTTTGCCCAGCTCATCTCAGAAGGCAGCCAAAATCCTGCCAGACAGCTCCCAGCCCAGATCGGAAGAAGCAAAAACACTAACTAACCTCCAACAACCATCCAGACCCCAGCTGCTCTGCCCTGGGACAGAAATTGCTCACCTAAACCCCATTCATCACTCTCAAAGGGTCTGTCAGGCACTGTGCCAAGCACAGGACACACTCCATCTCATTCAGTCCTCACAGCCCCTGAAACGGAGCTGTTCATATTATCAAGGTTCCCATTATGCAGAGAGGGAAACTGAGGCCTAGAGAGATTAAGTGTCTGTCCCAAGTCGGGGAACTGCTAAGTGAGGGAACCAAGATTCTAAACCAGCCTGTCCGACTCCAGCGGCCCCACCCTGACCGCTGGGGCTCTGGCCTCAATTAGACCGTTACAGAGGCCCTTCTTGCCTCGGCTTTGGTTCTTTGGAGAATGTGCCCACCCTCTTTGCTTCCCTCTTCTCTCTCCCTCCCCTCCTCTTTTCCAACACAGGCCACTGAGGCCCCAGAGGGCTCAGACGTGGTAGCAGGAAGCTCGCAGGAAGGAAATAGCCCGCAAAAGCCCTGGAGCAGCGTCCTAGCCCCAGCTCCACCGCCTTCGAGCTGAAATCCCACTACACCTCGGGCCCCACTTTCTCACTAAAATGAGACGACGCTGACAGTTTCTCCCTCACAGGGCTGCTGCGAGGATTAATCGAGGTGCTGTAAGGAGGCAGGCAGTTCTTTACAAACACGGGTCTCTTTCTTCTTTCCACTCTTGGTTCCCTCAGGACAGCCTCTTGATTGCTTCCTCGCACCTAGAGAATCCTACCAACACCTCCCGCGAAGGAGGCAGCTGGGCTGTGACGGGGCTGCCGAGCTCAGACTCCCTCTCCAGGCCGGCTGCTCACAGCCGTTTCACGGCAGCTGAGGCCCTGAGGTCTGGGGCGGGAGGCTAGGAAAGCTGTTACAGCTTGGCCAAGTCCACATAAAATCCGAGTTTCGGGCTCCCTGTGACCCGATGTGGCCGTCCAGGGCCCGCGGGCTCCAGTGCCCCATCTAGAAGCTGCCTGCTCGGTCGGGTGGATGTGGCCTCCTCTTCCGCTGGCTGCAGTCCCGCTGTCCCCTGTCATTTCACACCTGACCTCTGCTCACCTGGCCTGGAGCCCCTTCTGCGGGTTGTAACTACCACTGTCTCCATTTCAGAACCTGGCAGAGAACGACATCCAGAAGTTCCCTAAGCTCCGCATGCCGTGAGTACTGACCCGCTGACTGGGGTGGGATGGAGAGTAGACCTGGGAAGCTGAGCTACTTTTCTGTCACTGTCAGCTAAAATAGGAAAGCAATCAGGAAGAGAGAAGGCAAGAGCAGTGTTCGGGGAAGAGAAGTTACATAATGTGTTGAGAAAAAGAGGTAACAGTTCTAGTCCAGCTGGTACTTGGCTGCTCTTGCCAAAGATCAGCCTGATTCTGGCCCATGTTCTCATTTCCTGTCTGCAGTGGGGTGGGCTGGCCTTTGAAAACAGCACCAGAATCAAGAGATCTGAGATTTCCTCATGGTTTCATCACCAACTCAGTAACTGCTTCAGTTTTTTGGGCCTTGGTAAAATGAGAGCATTGGACCAGATGAGTTGGGCAATGGACTCCATTTGGTCTGTCAGTGATGACCGTTTGGGTGGTTGCCATGGGCATCGTGTTGGGAAGAATTCTGAGGAGAAGGGGCCGATTCTGAGGTCTGACGTGGGTGCGGAAACGCGAAGTTGCAGTGTGCGTATTGGGCCATGTTTTCTGCCCTTCTAGCAGAAGTCTCACACTTGGATGCTTGCAGGAGCCAGGGAGAAATGTGTGCAATGGGCCAGGCTGAAAAATACAAAGTCCAGCCATTTACCACTGTTGAATAAAGCTTGAATATGGAGAAATATTTTTCTGCTGTAAGAAAGACGATAGGGCCTTAGTTGCAGCACTCGGGGTCTTGCTTGCGTAGTGGGATATTTTGCTGTGGTGCGTGGATTCTCTAGTTGTTATGGTGCGTGGACTCTCTAGTTGTGGTGCCTGGATTCTCTAGTTATGGTGCGTGGATTCCCTAGTTGTGGTGCGTGGACTCTCTAGTTGTGGTGCTTGGGCTCAGTTGTTGTGGTGTATGGACTTGGTTGCCCTGAGGCATGTGGGATCCCCGATCAGGGATCAACCCTGCCTCCCCTGCACTGTAAGACAAATTCTTAACCACTGTACCTCCAGGAAAGTCTCAATGCCCAATCTTTGAATTCATCAAGCAGCTAGCAATACAAGTTTTATGCAGTATATCTCAATTTTTAAATGTTGCTCAAATATTTTTTAATATTGTGAATGCCAAAGTTAGCACCCTTATGGGCTAGATTCAGTATGGGGGCCCCTAGTCTGAGATCTCCCCTCCAGACATGCTCTGGGGTCCTTTTTCTTGCTCTAAACATCTTAGGGCTCACAATGATGAAAGGGAAGTAGGTCAATGAAGTAGCAGGTGAAAAGTTTCGTGAATAGGTAGAGCTGCCAGATTAGCTCAAATAAGAAAAATATTACTCTCAGGTTTCCCTCATCTGGAAGGGGTGAAGAAAGAGAAGGGAATAAGGATTTGCCTTTGGTACTGCCTGTCTCCAGGGGCTACTATTGTTGAAGAATAATTGATCTTAAGAGTTTTTTCCCTAGTCCAAAATGGCTATTTAAATCTAAGTTAAATTAAAAATTCAGCGGCTTCCCTGGTGGTTCAGTGGTCTAACACTCCATGCTCCCAATGCAGAGGGCCTGGGTTCGATCCCTGGTCAAGGGACGAGATCCTGTATGCTACAACCAAGGGTTCCCATGCTGCATCTAAAAATCTTACCTGCCACACTGAAAGATCTCGCGTGCCATAACTATGAACCAGTGCAGCCAAATAACTAAAAATAAAGATCCAAAAAATAATAAAACATCCCCTCAGAGGCACTAGCCACATTTCAAGGGCTCAATAGCTAGATACAGTGGTGACGATTATGTTGGACATTATAGATGTGATGCCCTATAAAAAAGCCACAGTTCTAGGTCAAGGAGAGAACTTAGCATATAGCAGTGAGAACTGGTGGCTGGTGGGCTAGAGTCAGCCTGTAGACACGTTAAGTTGGATCCACATAGTGTTTTAAAATCAGGAAGTGGCATCAGGAAAGACTCTGGGGAAGAAGGGAACCTAACTTTGATCTTGAAATCTATTGAGAGTGGTCAGATGAAAAATGATTGAAAGACATTCTAGAAATGGGGACTATATTGCGAAGGCATGATACCAGTGCCTTTATTGGAACTGCAAGTAGGTCAGAGCAGTTGAGGCGTACATGGGGGAGTGAGCAGTAAAAAGACCACAGTAACTGGTTACAATCGTAAGGATGCTTTGAGCTGTTATGAGTCTGAGAGTGTTGGTGAAGTGAGTTCACCAGGGGGAACGCTGAGGTAAAACCCTGCATGTTGACTCTCTCCAGGGTGTGTAAAAGATGATGGAGAGGAGGGCTCAGTTGGAGGCATGGAGCCTGGTTAGGAATGATGGCTATGATCCCACTATGAGATGGCAGCTTCTCCCAGGGCTGTGGCTAGGAAGATGCTGGGAGGAGGGGATTCAATCAGAGCAATAGCCGGAAGGGGATGAGGAAGGCATTTTAACTGGGAGGATCCTTTTTTCAATCTTAAGGCCTTAGATCCACCTCCTTAGATTAAGGAGCTGATGTCTGCAGTTCAACGTGAGGTGGAGGTGGGATATTTCTTTAGTTATATAAAAACTAAAACAACAACTTGGCCTGCAGTAAAAATCCCCCTTCAGTGGGTTTGCCCCCCAAGGCAAGGCACGAGGGCTGTCCAAGGAGCATGAAAGGCGAACTGGTGGGGGAGGCATCCAGGGAAGGTCCAGCTGCCCTGATCAGGTGATTCTGAGTGTGAGCATTGGTATAAAAAGTACCAATTTTCAGCTATACCTCTGTGAGCTCTGTGCCTGGGATGAGTCCTAGAGTACTCTGAGTTTCCAAGTATATAAAATGAAGGAATGGGTTACATGAACTTCATGAACACATTCTTTTAAAAGATATTATTTCAGATCTGAACAGGCAGACAGGAGAGCTTAGTGAGTAAAATGCCAGCTCTGAGATCAGACTAGTTGAGACCCAGTTCTCCCATTCATTAGCTATGAGTCTGTGGACAAGTTATTAGAGTTCCCTAAGCCTCAGCTTCCTCATCTTTAAAATGGGGACAATTACAGACCCTGTCTCAAAGGATCAATGAGAGAGTTAGAAGAAACAATGGAGATATAATAAAATGTACTGAAGAGGCATTAACTATTCCAGCCATTTTATGCAAAATCCCAATGAGCACCATTTCAGATTTTTACTAATGATTTTATCCCACTAACTGGGGAGGATGAAAGCATAGAAAGGCAGGGGCTTTGGAGCGAGGCAAAGCCAGGTTCTAAAGCAGGCGCTGCCTCCTACCAGCTGTGGGACTCAGGCAAGTCATTTCAAGTCTGAGCCTCAGGTTCCTCATCTATAGGAGAGGAAAGAAGGAACTCAGAGGGGGCAGTGTATATGCGTACGTGGGTAAGTGGGAGGCAGCCGACATGAGCTGCCTGCGTGTATAGATATTCCGGGCTCATTTGTGCCATTCGTTTGTACACAGGTCCATTTGCCCTAGACCATTTCCCTAAAGAGCTATAGAGAAGAAACTGTGTTTATGTACAGTGGACCAAAACAAGATTACACTCCTCTGAATATCTCAATCTCCTTAAATTTGCTTTAAAAAGTCAGTACCAAATGGATTTTGTAAGGAGGCAGTTTCTGGTGGGAACGTGTTCTCTGTCTGCAGACATAGGACTGTCTCAGGCCTAGTTTCTCCCAGAGAACCTCACAGACAATGTGATGGAGGAGAGTTTTAAAATAAAACAGTGTAACATCCTTTTAGAGGACTGAGCCTAGCGCCTGTGGTAGAACTGAGCATGATCTGGTTAAATCGATAGAACACATGGTAAAATCTTCTGATGATCATCTGGAGCCTTTTTTTTTTTAATGTTGTAAATTTTTGTTGCTATTTCTGCACTGGGTCTTTGTTGTTGCTCGAGGGCTTTCTTTAATCATGCTGAGCAGGGGGTACCCTCTAGTTGCAGTGTGCGGGCCTCACTTTCCATGGCGCGGGCCTCACTTTCCATGGCGCAGGCCTCACTTTCCATGGCTTCTCTTGTTGCACAGCACAGGCTCTAGGGTGCAAGGGCTCAGAAGTTAATGGTGCATGAGATTAAGTTGCCCACAGCATGTGGGATCCTCCCAGAGCAGGGATTGACCCCATGTCCCCTGCATTGGCAGGCAGACTCCTATCCAGTGTACCACCAGGGAAGTCCAATGCTATAAATTTTATGTTTAAAATAATACAGTGTAACTTAGTTTTTAAAAAAAAAAGGAAGAAGAGGGCAGGGATGTGGTGGTAATGTAGGCAACAGATAGGTATTGGATGATTCTCTTTATAACATCAGTGATCACTGTCCCCATCATCCATAGTGAAAATAGGATGGAAAAAGCTAAGATCCAGTTAGAGAGACAAGGCAGTCATGCCTGTTGATTTGTCTATCTTCTGAAAAGGCGTCGTCTCCTAACCTCAGAGACAGCTCCCTGTCTCATCTGCTCAGCGCCTACCTAAGATATAAAGACAGCAAAGGATGGCGGGCAGGATGGAGGGAGGGCGCAGAGCTGAACTCAGCACTGTGTTCATGACGCGTGCTCAGCTCCCAGCAGACTGGGGACAGCGCCAGGCCCCTCTCCGACATGTGCCTCCCCTATCCCGTTCATTGGCCAAAGCCCTGTCCAGGTGCCCCGTCCTCCCTGCACGGAAAGTGCCTCCATCCCACTGACTGCCTCGCTCCTCCTCAGTGGGAGCCCAGAGCACTTAACTTCCGCTCAGCTCCACGTGAAAAACCCACATGGGGCCTTTGACAAACACCTCCCCCAGCACCCTGCTGTCCTTGCTGGTAAACAGGATAGCTCTTCCTGGCTACTACACAAAATGACTGGAGCACAAGTAACCTGTAAATCTGTCAGGGGGAGGGCATGGCTGAGAAGTGGGAGACCCTCAGATTCTTGCTTCCCGCTCACGTGCCTGGTTGCCCCTGGAGGCCTGAGTCTTGAGAGCGATGTCCTGGCTTCTCCCTGGCTCCTCAGGTGACAGGAGAGAATTTTGGAAGGTTTGACTCTTGGTTCACAGGAGACTTGCCTTTAAGGAGGAATTTTGTTCCTTTAAAGAAAGGTGAAATGCAAGTGAAAGCCAGATTGGGTGTACGAACATGGGCTGGGAGGTGGGACAGGGGTCAGGGTGGTGTCAGAGAGCAGGGAGGGGGTGAGGGGTGGAGGAGGGCCTCCGGTCGAGGGGCAGGCCAGTGTGCCTCTGAAACTGGGGTCAAGGAAGCAGCTCCCCGTCCCCCCAAGCCCTCTAGGAGACAGGGAAACTCATCTACAGCTCACACTATGCGACCGTTGGCAAGAAAAACATTTCAGCTGTGCACGAGACGTACGACCACACAGGCAACAGAGTAGAGTGTTCGGAAATAATATTGACTCTTACTTGCACTGTGGGCTCTGACACTTTCCATTCTGTTCTGTCTTCATCCTCCCTTCCTCCCTGCCTGCCTTTCTTTCCCAGTTTCCTTCTTGCTTCTGTGTGACCAGTAAAGTTGATTTCAAGACGCCCTTGTGAGCCTCCACCCCCGTTGGGAGAACATAAGGGCCGTGGAAAGGGAGCCCCACGTGTCCCGGGAGAGCCCTACAGGGGCCACAGCAGGCAGAGACCCTGAGTCCTGCTTCTGCTCCCCACCTCACTCCGCTTCCTCCATTTCTATTCTTTCGAAAGCAAGTCCAAGAAGACCAGATCACAGGAGTGATTTCACAAGCTTTCAGCCCATAGGACCCGCCCATGTCTCTGGGGCACTTGTTGTGACTGCATCCAGCGGCTCCCAGCCTCTCCTGGACGCTCTGATGGGTTAAGTCTCCAGTGGGCCTGGTCATCAGTGTTTGTGGCTATGGTCCGGCTGGTCAGGGATTCTCCAGCAGGGCCAACCCTCCTGTTTCGCTGATGAGGCAGGGAGGACTAGAAAGGGCAATACCCGGTCTGAGGTCAGGCCGTGGGCACTGTCCGTGCGCAGGAGGCTGCAGTCACACTCAGCAGGACCCCCCTCCCAACCTCTGTACCGTCCAGCATGATCGGAGGAGGCCTCCACCTGAGAAATCAGAGGCCCACCCCCATCACACAGCGAGCTAGGGGTCTGGCTTCCTGTGGAAAGGTCCGCTCCGCTTCTGCGGCTGAAGACGAGCAGAGAGAGCGGTGTCTACCCGAGGCCCAGCCCCCGTCGGTCTCTCCTGGGGCTGAGTGCGGCCTGGGGTTTGTGGGAAGGAGGGAGAATGAGTCACCTCCGGCCGCTCACTGTCGCTTGGTCCTCTGGGGGCGTGGGAGTGAGTGGGGGACAGCCACGAGAGTTTGCAGGCAGAGGTGCAAGAACCTCGCTCTGATCCCCAGCACCGCCGCCCTGCGCACGCGCCCCCCCGCAGCCAGCGGCCCCAGCTGCGGGGAGGGGGTGCTCTAAGGCCCCAAAGCAGGGGACCCCGGGGCCCCACGTCTGCCGCGGGGCCCCCACGTCTGCCGCAGGCTGGGCTGCCGGCCCCTCTCCGGCCCTGCTGCTCTCAGCTCGCACTGCTCCTCTGTGGGGCTGCGGTTTGCCATTTCCTTCCTTCCCCAGTTAGAGCCCCAGCAGCCTCCGGCCTGGCTGCTGAAGATGCCCTAAGGAGTTGCCTAGAGCAGCAGGCCTTTTCAGGATCAAAGCCGCTGTGCCAGCCGGTCAGGGCCACCCCGCTTCTCCCTGTGCCCTCCCTTACCGCCCTTACTGTGCGGGGGACCCGCTCCCCAGCAGCCCCTACTTCAGGTCCTGCAGAAATGTCACCTCCTCCCAGAGGCCCGCTGGGTGGTTTTTCAATTGTAACCGCACCCGGCTCCTGCACTCCCGCCCCCCTCGCCCAGCCCACACCTCTGCTGCCTGGGTGTCCACACAGCTCTCACCTTGAATTTCACTTCCCCCAGTGTTCACTATTTGTCATCTGTCTCCGCTAGCAAGTAAGCTCCTCGAGAGCAGGGATCTTTGTTTTGTTCACCGAGGTGCCCTGAACCCCAGCAGAGCTCCTGGCACTTAGGTAGCCTGGAGTGCGCACTGCTGTGCCCTGACTTATGCTCTGTCAGAGGAGGGAGCAGAGGGACGCTCATCAGCCTCTTGAACAACCGCTTAAAGGAAACAGAGGAACCAGAAACAAGCAATCTGATGGTGTGATTGGAGCTTCCACTGGGAGGCTCCCCACCCCCGCTTTAAAGCATCTCCCTGTGACATGTGACATCCCAGCAATGACATCAGAGGAAGGGTTACAGGCTCCTCTCTCTCTCCCCTGACGGCCCAGCTCATTTATTAAGTTTGTTCATCCTGTCTCTTGGGCTTCCCTGGCGGCTCAGATGGTAAAGAATCCGCCTGCCATGTGGGAGATCTGAGTTCCATCCCTGAGCTGGGAAGATTTCCTAGAGGAGGGTATGGCAATCCACTCCAGTACTCTTGCCTGGAGAATCCCCGTGGACAGAGGAGCCTGATGGGCTACAGTCCATGGGGTTGCAAAGAGTTGGACACGACTGAGCGACTTAAGCACAGCACAGCACATCCTCTCACTCGAATGAGTTGAGAGGTTCTGAGCAGGTTCCCGGGGAACATGGAGAAGTGGGGGGTGGGGATTGGGGGCCCGGAGGATGATGAGGGAAGCAAGATGTGGTGGGAGCCAAGACTACTTTACTCACTTAGCAATTTTGTTTTAGACCAAACTTGTGACCTTGCTGCAGTCACTGCAGCAGAAGGAAGGTAGACTCTGGGCCCTTCCCAGAGGGCAATGGGCTCCATAGAGCTATTCCCAAGGGGCTTCTGGCATCAGGGGTGTTGATTTGGTGCGCTGACAGTGTGCTGCTCTGGAAATGAGGGGGCCTGGCTTCTGAGGCTGCTGTGCATCGCTGGGGGAGGGGCCGCTATGCAGCTGTCTCTTCCTCTCTGGGCCCCTGTGGCCCCACGTGTGAAATAACACAGGGCGAGACCACCTCTGAGCCTCCTCCAGCTGCCCCAGATCTCACGGGAACAGAGCCTGTCAGCTGACAGACCCTGGGTCTCCTCAGTGGTGCTAAGGGAGGCTGGAGTTTACTGCAGAGGGCGTGCCTGCCAGAGCTGCCGTCCCACTCTGCCCTTCCTGCCCTGGGGTTTAGAGATTTGCTAGTTTACAACATCCAAGGAATGAGAGGGTCCTGGCCAAGGCCTCTGGGCATGGGTGAATCAGGGAGTCTCCCACTTTGCAGGCTGTGCCTAGATGGGGAATACTTCACCAAGTGTTTATAAGAATTCATGTCACCAAGGAGGGAGCGGAGGATGGAAGGAGATTTCAGGCCCAGAAAGCACACTGAAGCTCTTGTCAAGAGTTCTGCAACAAGCGGCCGATTCCTCCAGGTCTCAGAGGTGGATTGAAGATTCTTGTTAGACATCGCTACAGGGATGTCAAACCAAGAGTCAGGGAGCTCAGCCCTGCGAATACCAGCACAATAAAATACACTGAGGTCATGTCCTGATCTGAAGGCTGCTGGATTTCAGAGGAGGAGGAGCCGGTGTGAGCCGGCCAGTCCCCACGGAGGGACTCTGAGCTAGAGCCGGGAGGCTGAGCCCATGCAGAGAGCTTCCTGGGCAGGAGCAAGGGAATGAAGGTGGCAAGAAAGTGAGGAGCAGAGGGAGATGACCAGCTGGAGGCCAAAAGAAGAGGCCAGCTAGGACTGGCCCAAGTGCCTGAGGTCACACAGACCGGGGATCTTCAGGACCCAGGGAAGAAGGCTGAAGGTGGAGGGAGAGAATGCTTTTATCACCTCTCCGGCCCTTTGTCTTGTAGGATTCTGAGTAAGTTAAGTCAAGAAATCAACAAGAATGAAGAGAGAAGGAGCATTTTCACACGCAAGTGAGTGGGGCAGCCAAGTGCCCAGGGTCACTTTAATGAGATGCAAAGAATTTTCAAACTCAAGTCTAAATGGGAGTGGTTTTGCCCTCATTTTTGATCTGCAGAATCCTCCAGTCCAGGGATTCCCCTTCTCTGTCCTGCACCCTGCCCCTGCATCAGGGGAGCTTCCCCTAGAAAGGCAGGCAGTCATGAGCTCCCAGTTGTACCACCAATGTGATTTCAGTGGTTTCCAGAATTTTCAGGTAGCCTGACCCGAGTTTCAAAGCAACAAGTACAAGAGTCCTGGGTGGTGAGACGTACCCTCCCCTGGGGGCTCCTCTTGCAGGGCTGGACTAAGAGGGATGTCTCCCCAGGTCAGTAGGGCTGTTAATGCCATGTTGCTTGCCTTTGCAGACCCCAAGTCCAGCGGTTTCCGGAGGAGACAGGTAAAGGTCTCTGGGGTTGAGAATGATTGCTTTGGAGATGGGAGGCACTTCGGTTCTTCTGACTGCTGGTCCAGGTGGAGGGGAGGAGAGATGTCACTATGCCAGGCACCTGGCCACGATCCCCTTCCAACGGAGGCCCTCTGCACAGACATAGGGAGGGACTCTGCGGGCGGTGCCTGGAACAACCTGGGTTTTGACTGAGCGCCCGAGCACAGCCAGTCCTCCTGCTTCTGAGTCTTTAAAGCAATTATTCAGCTGCTAAATTCCACATCTTGTTAAAACGCAGATTCCTGGGTCCCCCCCAGTTCCTGCAGAATCAGAGAAGCTCTAAGGATAGGCCCAGGGAATCTGCATATTTTGAAGCTCTCTCAAGTGACTTTCACACACGTGAAAGGTTAAGAACCACCGCCTCTGTCTGGTAGAATGAGCCCCTCAGGTAGGAAGTCGAGAGCTGACACTGAGTTGCTGACCCCCAGGTGTGCAGGATGAAGGCGGGGGTGGGGGAGGGCACCGGGCTGGGGAGCGCTGACTTCCCCTCTGTGGCTTCAGTCAGCACTGATAACGGTGTTGTCTTCCTCCACAGAGAGCCACGAGGAAGACGACGGAGGCTGGTCGTCCTTTGTGAGTATGGGGCGGATCCTCCCAGCTTACGGCAGAGTCCGGAGGTCCTTTGGAGTGAGGCCCTGGCGTGATGCCGGGGGAGGGAGGCCCTGACGGAGCCCTGCCGGGCTCAGGCGTGCTCCGTATGGTCAGAGCGTGACTCTCTGGCTTTCCATCCTCACAATCGCTGGCCTCGTCCGGCCCTCTCGCCCTTGGGGCATGGCAGCAGTGGTGGAGGACACCCGCAGGAAAGGCGTAGCCGTGAGCCACTTTGTGACGAACGCTGATGGCGAGCTGGGCTCAGCTGAGGCCTGTGGGGCGCTGACCCTCCGCTGTTCACCAGGAGCCCCCACAGCAGGGCCCGCCCCCGAAGCCCTCCTCACACAGACTACACTAAAGCAGCACTGAAGTAGCTTTTCATGGGCTTCAGTCCCCACTGGTGACACAGAGGGAAAGGGAGCTTAGAATGAACTATCCACCCTCGAAACACCTCAGGGATGGGATGGCCCAGTTGGGTTTTATACTTGAGGGGTCGTGATGACCCCTTTGAGAGTCTGATGAATTCTATACAGCTTCTCCCCAGAAAACTGCATCGCCACACTTGAAGCCAGACTCAGGCTAAGAACTCTGTTATGGCTTGTAGCCCAGTCTGTTCTTTTTACAGAGGCAGCGGCTGAGCCCACTGCAGCATGTGACTTACATAAAGCCCCATGACCAGTTAGAGGCAGGCTGAGGGTGCAGCTCGCCCACCCTTAGTCCAGGGGTCCTTCTGGTAAGCGGCTGCCTCTACTGCCTTTAGGTAGCAGATACTAAACGCCCCTGTTCTACTGGGATTCTCGTAAAAGCAAGCATTGAATTTGAAAAACAAAAACAAAAACAAAAAACCTGCTAGTTAAGTCTGCACTTTTTGCATGAGAACAAAGGAATGTAACAGATTAATTTTGTTCCCAAGGGATAATTGACCAGAGTTTCCTCCCAAATATTTACATTTTCACATAGAAAATGTATCTTAGCCACTGCTTGCCATGTAGTTCCTCCTGTGAGCTCAGTCTAAGGCTGGCCTCCTCCACCTTGTCTTTAAACAGGGAGTCCCCACCAGCTGCTGCTATGACACTCGGGCTTCCATGAAGCGCCCAGCACTGCTCAGGGCACTCGGGGGGCAAGGACAAATGACCCTATGACCATTTTATAGCTTGGAGAACACACACACAGATCAGAATGTGATTTGCAACAAAAACACACGTAGGAATATATGAGCCGAATCCCTGGAGAAACTAGTTGTTCTAGAAGCAAAGAGGAAAAATCTATCATTGAGAAAGGCTGATAAGGTAAAGGCCTGGTGGAAAGTCAGGAGCCGTGGGGCTAGGTATGCAGGCTGAGAGATGGCAGGGAGGCGCTGCAGATCTAAGGGGCAGTCAGCAAGGCCTGGAAAGGTGCTGAGGCTGTGGTTCTTAAGTCTCTCCCATTCACCATCCTCTGCTCTCAAGTTGCAGTGACGCTGATGGCAGGATGAAGTCTTTTTTGTGTTCAGGAAGATGAACTCAACCTCATCTTGGCTTCCAATGTGTATATGTTTTGGAATATATATATGCATAGGAATAAATATATATATACACAGACATATGGTATATGTGCTGTGCTGTGCGTAGTCACCCAGTCAAGTCCGACTCTTTTCGACCCCGTGGACTGTAGCCCACCAGGCTCCTCTGTCCATGGGGATTCTCCAGGCAAGAAGACTGGAGTGGGTTGCTGTGCCCTCCTCCGGGGGCTCTTCCCAACCCAGGGATCGAACCTGGGTCTCCCACATTCCAGGCAGATTCTTTACCATCTGAGCCACTAAGGAAGCCCAAGAATACTGGAGTGGGTAGCTTATCCCTTCTCCAGGGGAACTTTCTGACCCAGAAATCAAACTGGGGTCTCCTGTATTGCAGGCAGATTCTTTACCAGCTGAGGTACCAGGGAAGCCCATAGGATATTCATGTCAAGAAAAAGGCTGCATTCTCGCCCAGAAAATTCCATGGACAGAGGAGCCTGGTGTGCCACAGTCCATAGCGTCGCAGAGTCGGACAGGACTGAGGGACTGAACACGCGTCTTTCGGTTAAGCTCCTTAGACAGTCTTCCTTAAGCCACCCGGCAATGCTATCAGGATTTCTAGGTTCTAGTGCGCACCTTTCCTCACCAAGTTGCAACCTCCTGCTGCTTCTCTCTGCACCCCCTTGACTTTAGAGAAATGCCCAGGGCTCAATGAGGACCCACGTGACTTTGGCCTGAGCGTGATAAGCCCGTCATTGCTCGGCAGCTGATGGTGTCACCTGTGCCCGGGAAATCATGACTCTAACTGTCCACTTCCATGGGCTTCTTCAAAGGCAATCACCCAGGCCCTAGAGCTTACTTTCCCTGAGACCTACAGAGAAACAAATATAAAATACAATTTAAAAAAAAAACTTAAAGTTTAGAGAGTCTCTTCCCAGAGAGTTAGCTGTAGCGAAAAATAAGCTGTTGTCTCTGTACACTCAACTCCCAGCAGAGACTAGCCCGACTCTGACTGCCCTCTCTCAGGCACAACTCAACCTGCCTTCAGTTAAGGGGCTTTGTCTGTTTGATTTTCCCATCAGCATGGCCTTGGAGGCTGTGCCAGGTTATGATGAGAGGAAAGTTTTGAGCATAGGCACCCCGAGAACGGGGCTTCCCAGGTGGCGCAGTGATAAAGAATCCGCCTGCCAAAGCAGGAGCCTCGGGAGACTTGGGTTCTATCCCTGAGTCTGGAAGATCTCCTGGAGAAGGAGATGGCAACCCACTCCAGTATTCTTGCTGGGACAATCCTACGGCGGGCCCCAGTCCATGGGGTCACAAAGAGTTGGACCGCGACTGAGTGACTGAGCGCACACCCTGAGAACAGAACTGGCAGTTAACCAGGGGCGTCATAAACGCTTCTAAACCAGGGGCATCATAAACGCTTCTAAACCAGGGGCATCATAAATGCTCCTAAACCAGGGGCATCATAAACACTCCTAGGGTTTAGTCTAACTTTTGGTGATGCTTGAAGTGCAAAATGTGTTTATTCAAAACAGCAGGCTCTCCCATCCCTCTCTTGCTGTGTCCACCTCATTTCTTCTGCTTGGGTCTGCTGTGCAAAGACATACAGGGAAAAAATGCACTTGCCTAGGGAGTCTAAGGACCTTGAGTGGGTCCTAAGATGACAGCTTGCTGGCCACATGAATTGTGCTCCCTGAGCTCAGTGTCCTCATCTGGAAAGTGGGAGGAACCAAGTGCGGACCACTGTGAGGCTTGGCAGGAGAGTAGATGTGGGCATGCCCACTGCCAAGGAGCCTCTACACACCACACTGCCCTGGTCACACTGGCAGGAAGAAGACGACTATGAGAGTCCTACTGACGATGTGGACGTGGAGGATGACGGTGACTACGAGTCCCCCAACGAAGAGGAAGAGGCACCTGCGGAAGACGACGCCGACTACGAGCCCCCGCCCTCCAACGACGAGGAAGCTCTGCAGAGCTCCATCCTGCCTGCCAAGCCTTTGTCCAACCCCAACTCCATGTACATAGGTAAGGGCCCTGGAGCCCAGCCCCAGCCCCCGCTGATGCACGGGAGGCCCACACCCACGCAGCAGAGCGCATTGCGTGCTGATGCCAGCTAACTGGCTGAGTGGCTTTGGGCAGGTGACTCCACCTCTCTGGGCCTCAGTTTCCTTATCTGCGAAATAGGACAATAATAATACAGGCCATATAGGTTTGCTGTGAAGTTTAATATTTATGATTTGCAGCCAAACCATTGCTGATGGTGGCTGATATCAGGACTGAACTGCTGCTTGAGGGCATTTGGAAGGAACGGCTTATTTGGTGTGTTCCTTTGTACTCAAGTACTTTCCTGCTCCTCCCCGTCTCGGACCAGTTCATGATCCTGTGGCACTGATACCCCACAGGTCGTCAGGACAAGAGCGACAGTGTTGAACGTGCTTTGACCATGACTCTAAACATTCTCAATAGTATTTAAGATTTCCATTGCCCACCTGTTCCTGTCAGCGCATTTCTCCCTTGCTCATTTATTCATGCATCCATTCAACAAAAATTATTGGTCTCCTATTATCCAGGAATCATTTTAAATGTTGAAATTCAAAATTATCTGGAAAGAAGACACAGCCCTTGCTTCACAGGGCTGACATCCTCCCAGTGGTGGTAACAGAAATGGCCACATACACACTTGCATACTATCAAGGAGTAATCCAGACAGTTGATGATCAGCACCGCAAAAATTAATACCACTAATCCTTTAGGCTGTAGAACACTTGGCAATTTTAAAGTCATTTCCAATTTTGTCAGAATTTCGTGTTTTGAAGCATCCTGTGTGATACAGACGACAATTACCAAGCCTGTTTTGTATTTAGGGAAACTGAGGTCCAGAGAAGAAATAGGTAACTGTCATTGAGTGTCCCATACACGCCAGTTATGAGCACACAGAATGAATGAGACAGCAGACAGTCCTCACCCTAAAGAATTCACAGTTCAACGGGTGAGGCAACAAAATAACTGAATGAAACCATGATACACACTCAGGAAGACACAGGTGGGAGATGAGGCTGAGGCTATTCCTAGTCCGGGCTTGCTTCCCTGAAGACATGATCTTTCAGTTTCACTTTAAAGGATGAGCAGTTGTCTAACTGGGGGTAGGGATGTAACGAGAAGGTACTCTGAGCCATAGAAATGGCCGTGCAAAGGCACTGAGGCTCGAAGAAGGTCAGAGGGGCTGAGAGATGGCGAGGGTGGGTGAGGTATGAGGTTAGGCCGGGCGTGCCTACGCTCTGAGCCCCATTCCCTGTGGAGGAACGTTGCCTCCCCTGGGCTGAGACTGGGTGAGGCAAAATAGGTCAGGGCACAAAACGCAGGAATTACTCACAGTCCTGGCCTGGCCTTTCGCTGTCAAAGAGGCGGAACACTGTCCGTCTGTCAGCCTGGCCCGGGGCTGCTTCTGGGATGATCAGAGAAATGAGAGTTTCTGGGTAGAGTCTGGGGTTTGGTAAGCGGATCTGCGCACTGACTCCTCCCTTTAAGGAGGGAGGAAGTGGGAGGGGAGGACCACGCAGAGCCCGCGTGAGGGGAGGAGAGGGACCTAGAGCAGGAGCCTCGGGAGCCGTGACGGTGGACTTGACCCTGCCCGGGCAGCCGGGTGTGCCTGTGCGTGCGGCTCTGCGTGTCACGTGCATGTGTATACACACGTGTGTGCACCTACACTTGCCTGCATCTGCAAGGGGCATGTATGTCCACTTCTTTGCAGTTTTGTCTGAAAACACACTCCCTCATGGTACTGCTGAGTTCATTGTCAAGAGGCTTTTTTTTTTTTTTTAATGCCTTCATCAACAAAACCTCTGATAAATGCTCAGTCCCCAGAGGTGAGGGGAAAGTTGCTTCCAAACATAAGAGTAAGATGAACTGGGCAGGCACAGAGAAGGCAAAGGGCCAAGGACGCCCCCCGTGTACGGCCCAGGTGTGGGCACATCTCTGCCACGCATCGGGCGATGCACCAGGCCGGTGGCCCCACTCACCTGGATGCAGAATTTCTCCTTCCATTTGAACGCCTTTATTTCCACAGACCGCCCCCCAACTGGGAAAGTGCAGCAGCCGCCTGTGCCTCCACAAAGGCCGATGCCCACCCTGCCTCCTTTGCACACGGGCGGCCGAATTCACCAGGTAGGCGCCATCCTTTCTCTTATGCTACCTCGTGTCCACTCAATGACTTCCTCTGTGGACAGAACAGACTGTAGACATCTCTATCCAACTGCAGCCAGCAAGAAAAAATTAGATGCAGGCTGGGAAATTCATACCCAAGTACAGTGGGCTTTTGTGGGGGATGAAATACTAGTGATTTTTATACACAGCATAATGCTTTTTATCACTGGTATTTTCTCTTTACCATAAACAATATAAGTTGTTTGTATAATAAAAAGTTTCCTTCTAATATTCATTGTGCTATTATTTCCCACTTTTGAAATAAGTGAAAACTATAAAATAAAATCTAAGAGGAACAAGTAAATGATGGTCCTACGGGGGGAGCCTGGTGGGCTTCCGTCTCTGAGTTCGCACAGAGTCAGACACGACTGAAGTGACTTAGCAGCAGCAGCAGCAGCAGCGGGCCTTCTCTCTCCTGAGAAAAGACTGGCACCACCTGCTGGCCAACACCTGAAATTCCATAGACAGAAAGCTTGGGACCAAGGAGTGTGATGTGATGAATCCAGGGAGACAGGGGCAGCAAACCACTGTTCCTCTTTCTTCAAGCTTACAGTTCCAGATTCCATGGATCAACTGAATAACAGGCACACCTCGTTTTGTTGCATTTGCTTTATTGCACTTCACAGATACGGTGATTTTAATAAATTGAAGATTTGTGACAACCCTGCCTTGTCAGATGATGTTTAGCATTTTAAAGCAATATTTTACAATTAAAATATGTATGTTGCTTTATTACACATAATACTATCACACACTTAATATATTCCAATATAGTATAAATGTAGCTTTTATATACAGGGGAAATTAAAAAAAAGGTGTGACTAGTGTTGATGAAAATCCAATTAGCAATCAAACTAAGAAGATTAAAAGATAATTTTATTCTAACATGGGGGGCAGACTCTCAGAAGCGCTGAGAACTGCTCCTTTAGTCAGGAGCTAGAGATTCAGTTTCATACATTTTTGAGAGAAAGACTCATGTGTGATACTCACAAGTTAACATTATACATAAAGTTCACCAGAGCTGTTTTGGTCAGGTGTGCAGAGTAAGCCTTTAGGTCAGTGCAACCCCCTGACAGGATGAGAAAGAAATACTAAACTTAAAAATAATAGTGGTGGTATCAGAAGAAAGGGACCATTTCCCCCCAGGTTTGTTTATATCCTCCTGTCTTGAGGAGGTCTGGTTAGTGCAGATGTATATTGCACAGTAGGAAAGGGCCATCACAAATGGGCACATACTATATGTGTTTCAGTTCTGAGTTGGTCTGATTATCCTGCCAGAGAGAAATTTATGATTTTCCCATTCACTAGCCTTATTTTGATTTTTGCTTCATTGTGGTGATCTGGAACCAAACCCCCAATATCTCCGAGGTCTGCTTGTATCCGAAGAGACCCAGAGAAGTTCAGGCTCAGGAGTCCACAGCTGGACATGTGCTCTCTCCACAAGGACTGCAGCACTCGGACAGCCATGGTTAAGGCCAGGCGTCAGAGCTAAGGGCCACAGAGGACGCGTTTTCCCCGAAGCTCGAAATCCAGACCACACCACCACTGGGACAGTCTGTCTAAGAACAGATGGCTTCCTCCTGCTTTTGCAGGTTTATTACAAAGGGAGCTCATGGAGCTGAATTTATCTACACATGGGTTTTGCTCTTGAAATCTGCAGCTCACTCTTGGGATGCAGAATCTCATTCATTCAATCTGCAGATACTTAGTGAGCAGCAGCACCCAGCAGTGTTCTGGGAATCGAGCACGGACAAGACAAATAAGGTCCCTGCTTTCATGAAATTTTCACTTGGGTTGGGGGAGATGAATAATCAGCAAGTAAAGAGATGCATAAACAAGGCAATTTGCATAGTATGTGTAGTTAGGGAGACAGGAGACCAGGGAACGTGATGGTGGGTGGAGAGGTGACATTGAGCTGGACAGCGTGAGACAGCTGTGGTGAGAGCTGGGAAAAGAATATTGCAGGCAGAGGAAGATACAAGTATGGAGATTCAGAAGATGCACAAGCATGAGATTTTGCAGGAACCGCAAGAAGGTACTTAGAGTGAGAGCCCAGTGGGCCCTGGAGAGAGGAGCACACAAAGGTGGCGGAAGGGTGGACAGGAGTCAGCCCAGGCAGGGCCTTGCAGGCCCTGGTGGTTTTAGTTTTGTTCCTAATGTGATAGGAGCCACTAGAAAGCTTGGCAGAGGAGTGACATGCAGAAAATGCTCTCCCAGAGTGTGGAACAGGGAGCTCAGTTCACGTGAGAAATGGACAGGTGTGTACCTGTCCATGGGATGGAGAACAGTGAACAGATTCAGACCTATTTGGGGGTATAAAGCTCTCAGGGCTTGCTGACGGGTTGGAAATGCTTCCTAACATGTGGATTTCTGTTACAGCAGCCACTACCCCCACCCCAGCCCAACCACGAAGAGCCTAGCAGAAGCAGGAACCACAAAACGGCCAAGCGTGAGTACGGGGCCACCCTCTCTTGCCCACCTGCCCTCCTCCCCCAGCCCACGCTCTTTTCTGTGAATTGACTTCAGTCTCTTTCCCTTCCAGTCCCTGCTCCTTCCATAGACAGAAGCACGAAACCAGCCCTAGATCGCTCGTTAGTTCCGTTTGACAGAGAGCCCTTCACACTAGGTTGGTATTTTTCATATTTGTTGCTCAGTAATAGTGGCCAAGAAGAGCTGGACACGGGTTGGCAGCTGAACAACAGCAACACAACAGTGGCTGACTGGTGACTCAGCTGGTAAAGAAGCCGCCTGCACCGCAGGAACTCTGGGTGCCATCCCTGGGTCAGGAGGATCCCCTGGAGAAGGCAATGACTACCCACTCCAGTATTCTTGCCTGGGAAATCGCATGGACAGAGGAGCCTGGCGCGCTGTGGTCCATGGGGTCGCAAAAAGTTGGACACAATCAAGAGACTAACAACACAGAAGCAACTATAGTGGCCGATATCAATGCATGCTTACTGCGTGCTTTTCCTGGGCACCACCTCATTTAACTGTCGCCACAGTCCTAGGGAGAGGGGACTGTTAGAATTATCCTCGTTGTACAGAGGAGGAAACCGAGACATGAAGAAGTCACTTCCCAAGGTCACTCAGATGCCAGGTGATGGGGGTGGAGACCCAAGCTCAGAGCTCCTGTCCTGCGCCCTGTGCTGGGCCTGCTTCTCCATGGGCACCATCTGTGCACACACACCCATCACATGGTCCTCCTGAAGGACGACGGGCAAGCATCTGGGCTAGGAGGCAGAGGCCAGGGAGGGCTGCTGTTGGCTGCCTTGGCTGCTAACTGAGCAGCTCACTGACCACAGGGACATTGTTTTTTCAGAGCTGTCTCCTTACTTATAAGGTGGATGCTCTATAATGAGAAAATACTTAGTGAAACCCTAAGGTGCTATTCAGATGTCAGAGTTGTCTTTTGTTGTGTGTATCATTGACCAAGCTGTGGGTATACTACAGTCCTTTCCTCCAGAATGGATTCAGAGTATTCTTGGATGGCAACTACCTCTACTTAAAGCTATCTTTAATTCATTTCTAAAACTTAGCTACAGGGTACTGAGCACTTATTATGGGGCAAGTGCTTCAGCCACCACAAATAAGTTATAGTATCTCTGGGTATTTCCAGGGGGACCAGTTCCAGGATCCTTGTGGATATGAAAATCCAGGGATACTCAAGTCCCTTATATAAAATGGTGTTTTCATATAACTTCTGTGTATCCTTCCATGAACTTTAAATCATCTCTAGATTACTCATAATACCCAATACAATATAAATTCTATGTATGTAATTGTAAACACAATATAAATACACATACAAGGTTGCCAGTGCATGGCAAATTCAAGTTTTGCTTTTTAGATCTCTCTGGAGTTATTGTTTCCAAATGTTTTGATCTAAGGTTGGTAGATCGTGGGCACAGAGCCCACGGACATGGAGAGTTACTTCCACATCATCCCTAGTCGTCACTGCAGGCCCACAAAGCGGGGTGCATTATCATCCCCACTTTGCAGATGATAAAGCTGAGGTTCAGAGAGGTTCAGGTAATTTCCCCAAATTGCAGAACTAGGTGCAGGATTTGAATTCGACTTGTATCTGAACCCAAGTCTTTCTGACTTCAAAGTGGATGCCCTCTTCTACCATGTCTTGCTGCAGTTGGAGACCCTGGATTTTCCTTGCTGGGGAGCTCTGGGGAAGGAGTTCTGAGCCTTGAGGGATAAGGAACCTGGAATCCAGCCCCACCCTAGCCCTTCTTTAGCTACATAGTGAGCAAAGCATTTAGCCCTTGTGGCCTCTGTCCCTCTTTTGTCGGCAAAATGTCAGTTCTCGGATTTGATGCTATGCTTGCCACAGTTTCCCTGAACTGCGTCATAACTCTGCTAGTTCATGCAAGCTATGTCAACTATCTGAGTTTAAAGTGGCCTGTGGCAGAGGGCTGGACATGTTGTATGAAGATGAAGACAGAGACTGGACTTCAGACTCCAGCCCTTCTTACTACCATGAGCCAAAGGGTCAGAAAATTGTAATACTGATGTCAAATCTTTCAGGGTCACTTCCTGTACAAAAGTTACCCTTTTAAAATATTTTTGTTTTTATTTAGTTTTCTTTTGAAAGACACCTTTTCTTGACAGTACTAGCTCTACCCTTGAACCCCTTATCCATGGTGCTTTGGGAGAATTAACCTCTTAAAATGCTCAGACTTTTATCAGGAGGCTCCTAACATGCCCTGGGAATATGCATAAACCGCCAGACGTTTTTCAGAAAATCTATTCAGGTCTAATGATATAAATCTGTTTCCTGGGTATCCCTCTAAAGTAGGGTTTCCATATGAAACCAAAATTTTATAAATACCATCCAAACTACTCATAAGCAGCCAGCTCTTCACAGTGAGACAAGATTCTTAGGACATATTTTGGGCTGGACATGTATTCAGTCTTTGAGGAATAAATTGTGTCTCAAAAATGCAGCTCCCCTCTTACAGGGTGTTGACTGAGCTGGGAGGTGGACGGAGGGGAAGAAAGAGGAGCCATCTAACAATTCTCAGCACCTACGGGTCAGTGCTGGCCTTGTGTATAAATTGTCACCTGATCCTTAGAGCAAATCTATGCAGTTTAACACATAATTCCCATTTTACAGGTGAAGAAATTGAGACTCAAAAATTTTAAGTAACTTGCTCAAAATCATATAAGATTTGCATCTAAGCCTGGCTGAATCCAGTTAACTAATGCTTTTATTACATTGAAGACATAGGGTATTACTCTGGGGAATTTCAGACAGAAGAAAAAATACATTGTTTTGAATGACTTTGCAATGCACGGTTCTCAGGTACACCTACCGTTTCTTCAGAAAGCCTACATGTCATCTGTTACAAAAGACAAGTAAAAGAAGAAAAGGAAGGGAGGGCGGGAAGGAAAGAGAGGGAGAGAAGAAAGTAAGAGAGAAAAACAAAAGTCAAAGCAAAATGATTTGCAGCCCACCGGAGGAATCTCCTGAAACTCTGAACCCCAAATTAAATTTTTTTCAGGAACTAAATGCAATACCTTTATGCAATGGCAAGTGTACCACAGGACTGAAGGAAGATTGACCCCTCTGTGGCAAATGAGTTTATTTCAGATATGCAAATAAACTTAGGCTGTACAAAGCAGCTCTTGGCCAATGAAAGAGGCACAAAATTTCAAGAAAGCATTAATCCTTTTCAGCATCAATTATATTAAGACATTTTGGAAAGAAGCTCAGAATTCACAATACTGCTTCCATGTACACAACGCTGTGTGACCCTTGGGTGAAGTCACTTAATTTGTCTGAGACTATAAAATTAGGTGCTCTTGTAAGGGACCCTCCAGGTCTAAAGCTGATGATTCCTCAATGTGTTGTGTGTGTTAAGTCACTTCATTTGTGCCCAACTCTTTGTGACCTATGGACTGCAGCCTGCCAGACTTCTCTGTCCGTGGGATTCTCCAGGCAAGAACACTGGAGTGGGTTGCCATTCCCTGCTCCAGGGGATCTTTCTGACCCAGGGATCGAACCCAAGTCTCTTAGGTCTCCTGCACTGGCAGGCAGGTTCTTTACCACTAGCACCACCAGGGAAGCCCATGATTCCTCACTGCTTAAACCCAATTATCCCTCTTAGGGGCTGGGATTCAGTTTCATCAAAAGTTTCAAAGCTTAGCTGTTACATGCAAGGCTTATTTGCTGTTTGTAATTTACAGGAAAGAAGCCAGCGATTTCTGACAAGGTGAGTTTTCTCCTTGTTTTGTTTTGTTTGTTTTTGCTCTGTTTTGTATCTTGCCTTTGTTCTGTGGAAAGTGCCGAGAATACTCACCTATCTTCCCTCCTGCCTTGCAGCCCTCGGTCCTAGGGGGAAGGTGAGTGACTCTGGGTACCTGTGTGTTGCTACAGGGCGTGTGCTGAATGACTTTAGCTTGTTTCTCATCCATCCTTTCTCTCAACACTGCAGGCCTCCTGGGGAGCATTTGCCCAAGATACCAAAGCCCCCATTACCGCCAGCCACGGAAAGGCATGACAGAGGCGGCCCCCTGCCAGGGAAGAAGCCACCCGTGCCAAGGTAAGTGTCTTCTGTTGCTTGGGTTGTGGCACAGAAGGGGTGATGTGAACTGCTGCCTTGGATCAGTTAGCTCCGCACGGGACCCAAGACCATGGTGCTCCTGGAGGGGAGTGGGCTCGTTTTGCCGCCGGGGCTTGAGGGATGTTCAGGCTTCTCAGGTTGGATGCAGAGGGCCTGGCTCACTTTATAGGACAAGGCGATTCACACAGAGAGGCGTGAACAGATGGTTCCTCTGGAGCACGGGAGCAGCACCGTTTGTGGAGACCTTCTCAGCCAGTCTGATTTCTGGTTGCATTTTCCTTCCACCACAAGGCGCAGCACTGCACCTACCATTTTGTAACCACGCAGGCGGTGGAGAGGACATCGCTGTGCCCGGCTTCCTCACCGCTCAACCACATTTTATAGTGGCAGAGCACCCGTCAGCTCTAACATTTCTAACTTTACTATGCAGTCTCCAGGGACCCATTAACCAAATGGCACAAACATCGCTGGGCCAGGCCCAGCTCTGCTCCTTACTAAGGACAAAACCAAGGCTTCCATCAACCTCATCTGTGCAACCAGGATTCAAAATTATGATCCTTGCTTGGCTAATGTGAGGATGAAATCAGGGCCAGGGCCAGGGCCAGAGTGCACTGGTAAAGCCTTAGCAACTGAATTAATGTTTTAATGGTATATTCTAAAATATCAAAACAAATGCCAAAAATAGCATAGTGAACAAAATAGCGAAGTTTTAAATAAACAAGATGAGGTCATATGAATCACTCATCAGGGGGCAAATTGCTAGCAAACTGTCCCCCTCGGGCCCTCTCTGTGAGGACATGATGTGAGCCCATGAAGGCTGCTGCCCACCGCAGGTCTAAGGCCGCCGCCAAATCTGCTTGGCCAGTTTGTCCATCTGGAGAAAGGGACCAAAGCAGCAGCTTTTCCCAGCTGTCTTTCCTTCACACCAAGGGTGAGCCCCAAGACGGCTGTTCTCAAACATCAGCAAAGGAGCATGTTTCCTCAAATGCTTTTATTTGCTTAGAGAGACATCCACTCAGGGAAATTTAATAGCTACTAAAGAGTTTGTTGACAAAACTATTTTTCTTTAATGTAATTATTTGCTGCAGTTGCTAAACAGAATAGAGGCTTGCCTAGCTCAGCTCACAATAATGACAGAACATTGAGTCATCAAGGCTCCATCTCCCCTGCTTTTCTTCTGTTTTTTTTTTTTTTGCTTCCCATTTTATTACGGCTCAGTGGGTTTGATTTCTCGATATTAGATTAAGTGAAACTATTTATATTCTTTGAAACTCTTTATGCTCAGTTCTTTTTCTTTGCCCTGATTCATTTCAGGCATATGCGGGGACCAGAGAGAAGAGAAAATGTAAGTACAGAACATCATTTGGTGAATGCTCGGCCCAGGGAAACCAGTGTAGACTCTGCAGATGTTGAGGCTCTGTCTCAGCCTTCAGTGAAGTCCAGTGCTGGAAGCCAGGCCTACATACAGTAGGCTCCTGAATACCGGTGTCTTTGGGGTCTCCATCTTTCCCTCCTGCCCAGAATGCTGCATGGCTTAGCTCCTGTCCCTCTGAAGGTTCCCAGGAAGGTTAGGTTAATTGCAACCCCATTACCAGGTGGTAGTGAGCAAGGGGATTGGCAAGTAGGTAGAAGGGAGGAAAAGTAAGGCATGCTCTAGGGTCTGGCCTCCCAGAAACTCTCATAGGCCTCTGTTTCCCCCTTGAATATCTCTATGGCCTAAGAAAGAGAGGAAATAGCATTTATGGAATGTATGCTGTGCCCATGTTGCCAACCTAGCAGACATGCCCAGGACTGCTCAGTTTTAGCAATGACAGTCTCATGTCCCAAGAACTTCATCAATGTTAGGCAAATGAGGACCAAGACAGTCATTCCAACTTCACATTTCCTTTGCATTGACTGTCCCTAGGAGGAGTCATTGTTTCCCTTTCACTAATAAGAACTTGAAGTTCAGAAGGGTAAGATACTCATTGCAAGTTGCACAGCTGGGAGATAGCCAGGATTGAAACCCAGGTCTGCCTGACTTCCTCTGTACTGTAAACTGCCTGAAGAAGGCCGTCACACCTGTGCCCTGCTCAAGGGCTCCGTCCATAGGTGCCTGGTGTGCCATAGCTCTATGCCAAATGGTATGCTTATTCTGATGAAGTGCTGAGATGCAATGCAGATGAAGTACTGAGATATAAGATGTAATGGATATGCTCCAGTGTGCTAAGGGGCATCTGATCACAGGATGCGCTACAGAGGAGGAGTGAAGAAAGTGATGTATAAGGACTGAAAAGTTAAGTGTGACTTCTTAGCGCTGTGGTCATTGAATGATGGGGAGACACAGGATAGTCACTCCAAGGCAAAGCTCAGCGCCCTTCAGCCTCAGGAGTGTCCTGACTAAGGCAGGCATGGGCAGTGCCCGTGGAGCCTGTGGGAAGAGTGAGGACAGCAGGTTGGTTTCAGAGCCACAGGGGCAAAGAGGAGAGAAGGTTGAAAATGAGGGTAATATCACATTCCCAAGGATCCCTATCTCTGGAAGGACTGACACTTGTTGTCATGAGAATCTAAAAATCTTATGTTTTGGACCAGAGGAGACATGCTTGCAGCAGTGTCAAAGATCAAGTTCATTCTGGGGATTCCATAAGTCCATGTGTGAGATTTCCCTGGTGGCTCAGACGGTAAAGCGTCTGCCTACAATGCGGGAGACCCGGGTTTGATCCCTGGGTCGGGAAGATCCTCTGGAGAAGGAAATGGCGACCCACTCCAGGATTCTTGCCTGGAAAATCCCATGGACAGAGGAGCCTGGTAGACTACAGTCCATGGGGTTGCAAAGAGTCGGACACGACTGAGCGACTAAACTTTTCTAAGTCCATGTGTATTTATCTGTGCCGCCTTTTGTTAGGATTCCTTCCCAGTTGGCCAACCTGGATGAGTGATTCTGGCTATGAGCCATCTTGCCTCATCTCAGTGGCAGGACTAAGGATAACAAAATTTATTGAGCACTCAAACATACCAGGCACAAGTAGTAACTAACTTAATCCTCACAACAGCACTTGAGGAAGGTGCTTGTTCATCACTACTGTCCTAGCCTAACAAAACAAGTCCGAGTTGACAATTCTGGTCTACTAGTCAATGGCAAAATTATTTTTGCCTCTCTGAACATCATTTCCTATCTAAGGAGTAGAGCATAGAGCCCCTCCCTTACCTATTTCAGAAGGCTGTCCTAAAGATGTGCTGCACCAAGTGGGCACGCCTTGGAAGCTATTTTCAGACCATAAGGCTGTATGAACTTAGGCAAACTCCAGGAGACGGTGTGGGACAGCGACGCCTGGCATGCTGCAGTCCACGGTTGTCGCGAGGAGTCAGACACGACTTGGCGACAGAGAAACGACAAGGCTTTGAACCAGAGTGGTCAGTGCAAAGCCGAGACCCAGAGAAGGTTAGGCTTTGGGTCAGAGAGATTAGGTGTGAATCAATTTCTGTAACCCTTGGCAAGGTAGGAGTGCTTCTTGGGCAGCGTGTTTTCATTTGTAAAATGAAAATATTAAATTCTTGAAGAGTTGCTTGAAGAATTGGATAAAATATTGCATATGAGTCTGGGAGACATAGTAGATATCATCATTATTAGTATCTCTAGGGCTGTTTAGACACTTCAGAACCTATTTTAAGTATATGAACAGTGTTTCAGATGGGAATGTCTTTAAATGATTATTTGTATTAAGAAATCATACATTATTTAGCAAGTTCTACTGTTCTCCACAGTACCTTTGTTGTGGAGACACCCAACTGCTAAAGAAAGAAAACAGAGGCATTTCTATGATTGAGAAATACATTTTTCTTTGAGAAGTTGTGCTTTGATGATAAATTAATCTTTTTTTTTCTTCCCCTTACCAGGATGAAGATGATGGTATGTTTAGAAAGACTTTCTTACAACTTGTAAACTTTCCTTTAGTTTTCTGTATTCAGATGGAATTAGTTAGTATAGAAACTCTGTAGAATCCATTATAATTGTAAAATTAGTATTGAGCATATGTCTGGCAGTTGGTATACTGTATAACTATAATAAAATGGAATTACTTGGCTGGATTACCAAAAAGAACTGCTAAGTTCATGTATAACAGTGCAAATTATTAAAACTTACTAGTACAGCAAAATTGAAAATCACACGTACAGTATGATAGACAGCATTCCAGTATTTAAGCTCTCTAATGCATTTGGGTAAAGGATTACTAACTATATATGAATGGCATGGCATAAAATTTGTCTTTCATTAAAAAAAACTTGTGAATCATTTCTGAAATTCATATGGTTTCTAACTGACAATTTTCTGACAAGTTAACATTTTAAAAACGAAAAAAAAAATGTACTATGAAGAATGATGGAGAATGGCAGCATTTGAAACTGTGTTTTGAGGTGGTAAACCATCGAGAAAAACCCTATGGGGTGGGCATCCACCCCACCACTTCCTAATGACATTTGATCTTTTCAATTTTTGTATCTCCCTTTACACTAGCTGTTTTTAACCAGGGAGCAGTTTGGGGATGGATGGTCCTGTGACACTTGGATTCTGACAATCTTTCCTTTTTCTTTTCCTCTGAAGTACATCAAAGACTGCCGCCCCAGCCATCACCTCTCCCCATGACCTCCAACACCTTCCCTTCAAGATCTACCAAGCCATCGCCCAAGAACTCCCTCCCATTAACTCACTCATCTGGAGCCTTCTCAGAAAGGTGTGTGCTGAATCATTCAGTTCTAACCTAGCATAACGTCTGGGGCCACTGATATTGAGCTAATGTCAGGTGGGTTGAGGAAGAGAGAAAGAAGTCACCAGTCATAGGGTCAGAATATTTTGGGTCTTAGGAAAGAAAACCAAGCTGAGCATAAAGAATGTTCAAATGCGCATATTAACTCACTGCTGTCCTCTGAATGCTGTGCTTGGGGAGAAGAGAGGTACAGAATTGACTGCCCTGTCATGGCCCCAGACAGAATGGACTCTTTGGCAGGAAACGGGGAATGTTTTTTACTCTGTAGGTTAAAAACAAGCGAACAGTCCAGAAGCCCAATTAATTACTTGGAGTTCACCCTCCATCTTGGGTGGGAATGCCCATCCAATGTGCCGTGCGCTGGCAGGCATGGAATGCTCACTGTACGGGCTCTGTCCCCAGCAGGTCTGGTTTCTCAGCAGCAAGAGTGTTTCTCAGGACCCATGAGGAGGCGGGCTTTCCAGAAGGAGAGGCACAGACAGGAGGAAGACTCAGGGCATTCCCCATAGATAAGCCCTCGGGCTGTCTCCTGGCACCCCCGACGGTTCACCCACCAGCCTTTTCGGCTACTCTTCTCCTTTACTATCCAAAGGGAGAGGCCTAGTCCCTACCCTAAGGATGGAAGGAAACTCACCCACCAGTAAGGTCCTTCCACTCTGCTAGGTATCTGGAAGGGTTCTCATTTGTTTCATTTACCCCGGGTGCCTCTTGCTCTGATTTTCTGCTGTTTCTTCTCATCCTTCCAGGTGTTTTTCTTCTCCTACCACGTCTGCCACTTTCTTGTGCCGCCTCACCCCACCCTGAGCCCAGCCCTTTCCTTCATTCTTTCAAAACACCACTCGCACGAGATTTCTGAACAAAGCAGGCCTTTATCAGAAGTTTGGCCTAAAGGGTGGGGAAACTGCTGCTCAGTGTGGAGCAGACAGACTTTCAGAGCCTCCCAGTGGCCCTCCTCCCCCACTGTGCCCGCAGATGCAATTTCTGTCTGCTGTAGCACCAGCGAGCCCTCTATTTCTCATGCCTTCCCCTCTCCTTGTAGACCACTAGGCTCTGGGGAGTCACCATCCCGAACAACACGTGCATGGAATATATTTCCCTAACAGAAAGAGAAGCGTTCTCCCAGAGAACTTCTGTCGTGCTCCAGACTCAAAGTCCTCAGACTGCTGCTGCCTGTTTAAAGCAGCTTTTGAAGCTCTTTACACTGTTCTCTTGTTGCTTTTGTTCTTCATCTTGAGAAGCTCGTTAGACTTTGGCCTGGTCTTCCTGAGACAGGAGTGAAGTATGTTCAACAAGTTCCTTCTTTTTGCCCTGCCCCCGTGGTTTCAGGGAGGGGGTGAGAATAGTCAGAGAAGCAGCATTTCCCCAATTCAGGTCCCTCTCTGACCCCTTAACCCCGACCCAACTTAACATCTGTTCTTTTTTGTCTCCACAGTAACCCTAACTTTTCGCAGAGTGCCTCCCTGCCGCCTTACTTCTCTCAAGGTTTGTTCTCTGTGCTCTAGTGACCGACTCTAGCCAATGTGCCGTCATCCCAAAGCCTTTTGGCAAAAGTTTTGTTGTTTCCTAAAAGCATCTGACTTCCTTATTCAGCACTTCGGTTTCTGAAGTGTACCAAAGGTTGCTGTAGTGACAGGATACTCCACACAACAACAAAAACAACACACGGACGCACACACTCTTCCGCAGGAACGTACCCATGGCTTTATCTTCCCACACAGAACTTTTCTTCCCTGCTGTTTTTATATGATGCTTAGGATAGTGCTAGCTTTCTCTGTAGTTTTGATTTCTATAATGAATCTAACCTAGAGTGCTAGTTGAGGAACATGTTTAAAATACAGATTAAGGGACCCCAACCCCCAGGATTCTGATACAGTAAGTCTGGCTGAAGACCTGTATTTTCTAATAATACCTCCTTTGGGTGTCGATGGTAAGTATTTCTTGAGAGAGTCCTCAAACTTTAAAAGGCACGCAGATCACCTGGGAACTATGTTAGAATGCAGATTCTAATCAGTGGGTCTTGGATGGGACCCAGGGTTCTGCATTTCCAGCAAGCTTCCATGCGATTCCCAAGTTTCAAGTTCCCGCGGGTATTGCTGGTTCATGGACCACTTCAAGTAGAAACAAAGGCCTACACAGTAGGACTCGCTGTGTTTATTTTTTATCCCTAAAGACTTGCAAGTGACTAGCACATGGTGAGCACTTTAAAACATCTGTTGAATGACTGTCAGATGACTATGGAGAGTCACCCAAATCTAGTAAATAATTTTTTTTTCTCATGCTAGGAAACACATCTTGTGTTACCAGATTTTCTGATTTATTTTCAAGAAAACATAGAAATATGGCTTTTAATGTGAAATTACCTAATTTTTAAAGGTTGACTTAAGATTTAAAAATTCTGTGAGGAAAAAATAAAACACTTTTTTTGTAGTAGTAGTCATGTACACATGCAGGAACACGAGTATGTGTTATAAACAGAAAACTAATAAGTTTAAATTTTAACTTAAGAGTCGACTCTTTCTTTCAGGGGCATGTCTATCACATTTAGTTGGGTACATCGTGCCATATATGTATGAGATTCTACTGCTGACACCAGTGAAACCCACTGTATTTTCAATGTTTCCTAAGCATTTTAGGATATAGTGTCCTTATTCACTACAAGGCTTCCACAACTCCCCCCCACCCCTCAGTGGCCACAACTCATTATTTTGTAAACCTGCTTTGTGTCCCTTGTCCAGGCATCTGAGCTTGAGACACTTCACTTATAGCAGTATCTGCCAAAGTAAATTCCATAGACCTCTGCTTCTATGAGTTGGTGACAGAGATTATTAATATAAACAGTTGGCTTTTATTATTTTTTTGAATATAATCATCCCTCTAATACAGGAGGGGGGATTGTTTCCAGGACCCCCACCGATAACAAAATCCAAAGATGTTCAAGTTCTTTGTATAAAATGATGTAGCACAGTTGGCCCTTCACATCCACAGCTCCACATCCACAGACTTGGCTAACCCATTGGTTGAACCAGTCTGTAGTTGGCTGAATTCACCGATGTGGAAGCCATGAACGCAGAGGGCTTACTCTACTACCTTAATCAAAATTGATCCCTTTTCTCCTAAGAGTGCCAGGATACCTGGTCCTCAGTCTAACCCACTGGTTGCCCCAAGGTCAAGAAGATAAAGCATGTGCTTTACACTGGCCAAAAACCTGTCCCAGTTCCCTTGAGGATCTAGATATTAAGGGTGGAGGGTAACTGCAATGCAAAGTAATATATTGTCTGTCATGAATAGTGACTTTGTGGTGCTGACCTGCAGATGCTGATAGAGAATAATTCCTCAATTCTAAGACAGCCATACACTCTAGACCTTCATTACATGGCTTTCTCATATAGCTAGATTTCACTCACTCAACAAACATTATACAAGTGTCTGCATGTTGCATTGCAAAGGTTGTCATGGGGAAGGTCTGTTCAGGGACTGGGAGCCTTAGGAAGGAAGATCAGCAGCTCAGGCTAGCCCCATCTGCATCTCGAATAGTCCTGACTAGGAAGACTTGGACTCTTCAAGTAACTCTCCCCTCTCAGGGGCCCTGGGGCAGGCGATTTACCCTCTGTGGTGTATTAGATGTATTAGATGAAGTAACAGAGCTGGTGCAGAACCACCTGGAGTGCTTGTTAAATGCAGATTCTTGAGCCTGGGTGATTCAGGGTCCCCCTGGAATTCTCTTTTACGCACAGTCATGTTTGGGAATCACAAGTTCAAGTTCTGGCCCTGCCACGAAGACACACGATTTGTTTAGACTCTCTGAACCTTTGTTTCATGATATTCAAAAAGAAGACAAGACCCACCTTGTGGGGTTGCTGTGAGGATGAAAGGTCATGCACACAGGTGCCTTACTCAGGGCCTGGACACAGCAGTGCTGAAAAAATATCTGTTGAATGAACAAATGAGTGACGCATGAATTGTTAAGAGAACGTACAACTCACGGAATTTACCAGCCTGAAATAGCTGTTCTGGTATATAGAGACAGGTTTAGCAATTGCAGATCAACACAATCAAAACTTTCCTGAGATTAGGAAACACATTCTCTTGAAAAATTTCATGGAACTGTCAACAAGAAAAAAAAAAAAAGCATTAGAGAAGGTGGGGCACAAATGCTGGGTAATTACAGACTCTGACACAGGCTTCCTGATGGATCAGATACTGTCAGGGCCTCCTTCTATGTGAGTCTAACGGTTCTACTTCTGTAAGAAATTTGGTCAAGAACAGCTCTGGCTCTGAAAGCTAAGAATATTCAAGGTAGTTTCACCTCATCTTGGGTAAGTCACATTTTTGAAAATGAGAACATAATTATCTTGACCTCCACATTGTTACCACTTGGTGGTATATATGTAACTTGCTCAGTTAAGCAACCAATCAAATGTGCGGTGTAGTGTCTCAGAATTTCACTGGCATGGCTGCAGAATAGGGCCTGAAACAGCCCTTGTGGTTTTGAACAAGTGAAAGTTATTTTGGAAGCTGTGGTTTCTTGAAATGTTAATTGCTGGGAACAACTGCAAGGGCATTGTGGGGGGCGGGCAGTGATGGGCTATGACTAGTGAAAAATTGCTTAAAGTAAATTAACATTCAAAATGCTATACTTTCAAAGGCCCCATCAACAGACCACTTCCCAGAGTAGAAGGCAGGAACTTCTCGCCAGTTCCCAGCAAACCTAGACCGCAGTCCCCTGAGGAAGAACAGGTAATAAGGCATATGTTCCTATTTTATTTCTACACCAGCAAACGAATCATCAGAATCTTCCACTGAATAGTCTCCTATACTTTTATTTTCTTTTACTCTTAATTTTTTTAGTGAAAAATTGAGGGGAGAATTCAGTTGAAAAATATTATTTTTCCTTGATGTTCCTCTTCCAATGGCAAATGTGTGTTTCACATTAAACAGAAAAATAATTCTATTTTTCATCTATTTCTTAGTTTATGACATAGCATAAGTCATTTAACTGCTCATTAACCCAGTGTTTTTCATTAAATATATTATTATTCTAAACCGAAGAAATTATTACATCTAAATCTTTCCTGATTAGAGACTCGATTATCTATGAATGCTTATTTACCTCTACCTTGCGAATGAGCATATGATAAAAAGCAGTTCACACAAAATATCTTCTATTTAGCTTTACCTGAATGATTCTATATTCAAAGTAATAACACAAGTGTTTCACACTTCATGGAACTGAAGTGGTGATTTATGGAAATGATTACTTGGAGGCTTTTTTTTTTCCCACTTACTTATGTAACTACAAAATTTATTCCATTTTTAAAAATTTGCATTTTCAGAATTCATTAAATGAAGACTGGTATGTTTCTTATATTACCCGAACAGAGGCAGAAGCAGCTCTTAGAAAGATAAACCAGGTACTGTGCTACAAGTTTATTTTTTTAAGTATAGATTGAAGACGAGAAATGGGACTGACTTTTCCTGAGTACCAATGATGGGCTTTAGATACTGGCTCCAAGCTTGCTTTTCATAGCTGCTAACAACTAACAACAGATTCTTATTTTTCCAACCTCTCTTCCTACAGTTTGGATCATCCAATAAAACAAAACCCAGCGGATGCAGTGGTAAAGAATCTGCCTGCCAATGCGGGAGGCACAAGAGACTTGGGTTCTGTCCCTGGGTCAGAAAGATCCCCTGGAGGAGGAAATGGCAACCCACTCCAGGATTCTTGCCTGGAAGCTCCCATAGACAGAGGAGCCTGCTGGGCTACAGGCCATGGGATCTCAAAGAGTCAGACAGACTGAACATACATTATGGGCTAGGAATTCTGCTGGGTGCCATTCATGCTGTTATACCAAAGGGTACCAGTCAGTGCCAGCGTCTCACCTACTAATCTCCATAGCGATGACTCCTAGGACCCTGGGAAAAGTTTTTAATTAAGGTAGTCACTTGATTGGAGGAATCTTAGGAGATTTTATTAATGAAAATGGTCCATCTTTCACAGGAATCACACAGCATCAAAAGGAAACTCTTTCCCCAAAATTTTCGACATCTTACTAGTTGTATCTTCCTCTTGACACCCAATTGCCATCCATATCAATGTGGAGGAACCCATATTGAGACAGACAACAGCAACTTTTTGTCCTTTTCCCTAGAAATTTCTAATTGTCCTTTAATGTTAAAGGTCTTAAACCAGATTTCCTGTCTTCCAGTATTGAACACTAATCTTAAACCTATATATCACATTCTTCACATCTCGAGACCACAACAAAAGTCCTCAAGCCTCAAGCTTGGCTGCACTTTTTTTTTTAATGATATGAAGATATTAATGTTCATCTCCCCATCTTTTAAAAAAAATTCTTTATTTTCGGCAGGGCTGGGGCTTTGCTGCTGCTCAGGCTTTCTCTAGTTGCGGTGAGCAGGGGCTTTTCTTCGTTGCGGTGTGCAGGCTTCCCACTGCAGAGGCTTCTCTTGCCGCGGATCACAGGCTCACAGGCTCCAGGCATAGAGGCTCAGCAGTTGTTGCTCCCCAGCTCTACAGCACAGGCTCAATAACTGTGGCACATGGGCTTAGTTGCTCCGAGGCATGTGGGATCTTCCCAGACCAGGGATTGAACCCATGTGCCCTGTACTGGCAGGCAGATTCTTAACCACTGGACCACCAGGGGATTGCACATTTAAATCACTTGGGGAGCGTTAAAAAAAAAATCTGATTTTACCTGGAGAGATTCTGATTTAATTAGTCAGATCAATTAATTTAATTAATTAATTTAATTTAATTAGGGATGCTATGTGGGCTCTGGAAATCTTTAAAACTTGAAACTCCAAAGTGAAGCCAGAGCTATGAATCCACAGGTATATTTGTCTAAGAGAGACGTTTTGACTAGAATTTACTCATTCAACCTAGAATGAAAAAAGAACAAAGGAAAGGCATTATTGCAAATTGATCATCCTGATTTCAATACACAGAAGAAGGAGTAATTTAAAGGAGTTCTTCTTAATTCATTCTATTTTAATTTAGATCTTTATAGTATTATTATAATATTATGTAGCTAATTGATGAAATGAAATTTTAAAGTATAGGCCAGATCACCACACTATTTTGGTAAATATCAGGAAAAAAGGATGAGCCACATTGTTTTTTTTTTCAGGTGTTTGATGATGAAACACAGTATCTGGGCACCATGACATTTTAAAATGGGTACATTTCTTAGGTATTTGGGTGTATTCTGATTTTGACTGTGGAAAGAAAGTGCATAGAATTAACTCTCAGGAGCAGGAAGAGATATCTTTAGTTAACCACTAAAGTCCTTATTGTGCTGGCCCTGTATCCACTCAACCATTTATTATTTGTTTTATTATTGTAAAAGAGATTCCTTTTTCATTGAGAGCCTTCAAAGAGATGTCTTTGAAATTTGGGAATTTCTCTAATATAATCTCTGCTGCTTGCTTCTTGACAAAGAAATCCATGAGAATGGGACTACTGCTGTTTGGGGAGCTAACTGCTCATTACATTGTCAGCTGGTAGGTTTCACGATCTCTAGAGGATTGTCTGCTGCTCTTAGAGGCAACAGAAGTATTGACTTTTGCTGCTTCCATAATACCAAGAGTTTATCTTTTTAGGACGGCACTTTCCTGGTTCGAGACAGCTCTAAAAAAACAATATCCAATCCATACGTTCTCATGGTGTTGTACAAAGATAAAGTTTACAACATCCAAATCCGTTATCAGGAGGAAAGCCAAGTTTATTTGTTGGGAACTGGACTCCGAGGGAAAGAGGTAAGGGTTTCAAGTTGTCAAACTTCCCCCAGTTTTCTGCGTGTGCCTCTCTGCATACCTACCTGGCAACTTTAGAGCTAAATTGCATTAGTGAAACCTTGCATTTACTGGAAGGAAATAAAATGTTAACAGTATCTACCTCTGCCACAGTGCCTTTTTACATCTTTTATTCCAACTAGTCTAAAATCACATGTGTAACTTATAAAAATATCATTAGATGGTGCCAAAGACAAGTCTTCTCTATGACACAGAAGTGAGTTAAAGTCACCTCTGTGACATGATTTTGATGTAAGAGTACAGTGTATTTATAAGGCCGGGCCTTAAATGAACATCTGAAAAAATGACTTGGGTCATTTCTCCCTAAAAACGGAGGTTAGGGCAATGAAGCTGTGCAAATTGCCAAAAACATTTCCCTCTGTTTTCCCAAGGTGTATATTAGTCCCTTTTGGGGTAGTAATGAGAACTGTGGAAAGAAAACCTTTCAGGGCTACTTTTTTTTTAATATTTTATTTTATTTATTTTTTTAATTTTATTTTTACTTTATTTTACTTTACAATACTGTATTGGTTTTGCCATACATTGACATGAATCCACCACGAGTGTATACAAACCAATCCTGAATCCCCCTCCCATCTCCCACCCCATATCATCTCTCTGGATCATCCCCATGCACCAGCCCCAAGCATCAGGGCTGCTTTTTGCAAAGGAAACTGTGGCTAAACCTAATGCTTCAAATGTGTGTTTTTAAGTTCAAAGTTCCAGGAGGAGGATCAGCTGTATCAAATATTTCCAGAAGGAAACACAACTTACCCATAACTTCTACTTCACTCCAAATATTTTTAAGTTATGATTATGTAAACCAGTAGAAAAAACACATGATTTTCGTCATATGTTTGAATCACTGGTTTGGGGTGGGTAGAGCTGCACTGGAGAAGGCAATGGCACCCCACTCCAGTACCCTTGCCTGGAAAATCCCATGGACGGAGGAGCCTGGTGCACTGCAGTCCATGGGGTCGCTGAGTTGGACACAACTTCACTTTCACTTTTCACTTTCATGCACTGGAGAAGGAAATGGCAACCCACTCCAGTGTATTTGCCTGGAGAATCCCAGGGACGGGGGAGCCTGGTGGGCTGCCGTCTATGGGGTTGCACAGAGTCGGACACGACTGAAGCAACTCAGCAGCAGCAGCAGCAGCAGCAGAGCTGCATCGGTCCCGAAGAAGCAGAGATGTCTGCTCTCCAGGATCTCTACTGGGCTTGTGTGGAAGCACACAAATGCAGACCTCTCATTGCCGTTGCCCTGGAGGGAGGCACCTAGTAGTCTTGGAGGAAGTGCATAACTCTGGGGTACCTAGGTAACATCCGACTCATTTCTCAATGGACAGATGGGGGTTTCTCAGCCTGGCCCTCAGGGAAAGGGTAACACAGGTAATGAATGAAAGGACTCGCTACAGAGCTCTTGTGAGTGTGGAGGTGGCAGTGGGAACACAGCAGATGTCACGAGGGAACTGTTATGCCATACTATAGATACCATCTTCAGACAGCAGAGATGCTGTCTGACCTCCTGATTCCTTGTATCTCCTAACATTATTAGTGATTTAGAAGAGGGACACAAAAACCAAAACCAAGTCACAAATAGAACAATCCTCCTGAAATCCAATGATTGGTGTCCTTATAAAAAGAGGGAGATAAACGATGAGGCCCCATATTCAGTAGCCTATGATAAACCATAATGGAAAACAATATGAAAAAGATATACATATATCTTAATCACTTTGCTATACATCAGAAACTAACACAACATTATAAATCAACTATTCTTGAATAAAAAATAAAAAAGAACAATCCTAAGGTAAAGCTATCATAATTAGACTCTCCCTCTATCTCTCGCTGTATATAATATATATAACTCTCTGCTGCTGCTGCTGCTGCTGCTGCTGTTGCTGCTAAGTCGCTTCAGTTGTGTCCGACTCTGTGCGACCCCATAGACAGCAGCCCACCAGGCTCCCCCGTCCCTGGGATTCTCCAGGCAAGAACACTGGAGTGGGTTGCCATTTCCTTCTCCAATGCAGGAAAGTGAAAAGTGAAAGTGAAGTCGCTCAGTCATGTCCAACTAGGCTCCTCCGCCCATGGGATTTTCCAGGCAAGAGTACTGGAGTGGACTGCCATAACCCTCTGCTGCTGCTAAGTCGCTTCAGTCGTGTCCGACTCTGTGCGACCCCAGAGATGGCAGCCCGCCAGGCTCCCCCGTCCCTGGGATTCTCCAGGCAAGAACACTGGAGTGGGTTGCCATTTCCTTCTCCACCATAACCCCCTACATGAAGTTAAATAACATATACATAAGTACATACTTGTCTTTTATCCATAGTTTGCTGAATGTTGGTGAGGAATTTTTTTTCAAAGTTCCATAGCAGAAATCATTAAAATCTTTGCCAAATTTTATATAGATTGATAATTCTCATAGTATAAGAGGTAGGGTGTTATGCAGATTAAAAAAAAAAAACTGCGAAACTCATGCTACACATTCCAATGCTGATTTTCTTCCTATTTTGAATCTTTCAGGATTTTCTGTCTGTGTCAGATATTATCGACTACTTCAGAAAAATGCCACTTCTGCTTATTGATGGGAAAAACCGAGGTTCCAGATACCAGTGCACGTTAACGTATTCTGCAGGTTATCCCTAGAAAGTTAGCCAAGCAAATGAATCTTCCTCCTGCCTCTGTCCCAGCATGGGAAGATCAGTCAACCTTGGTGAACGGTCAAATCCTTAGGACTGAATTGAACCCTTTCAACGTGAACATAAGGGTTTTGTCCTTTCACTTATGCAAGTGTTTGAAATGAAGACTGTCAAATATCCCATAATTTATTTATTTTTCTTCAATGTTTGTAAAGTGCATGAGTAATAATGTTCACACTTGAAGTCTAACAGTGCACTGTAATGAATCATTTTAAAAACATGTGTATTTTTGAATACCCATGTCCAAGTACATTAGTTTGCACACCTATAGAAAGAATTTGGGGCAAGTTCAGAAACACTGAAATGGTAACAGATTTTGATAACACATGAAACTGATTTTTTAACTAGCCAATCCTTTGTCAGTCAAAGGCAATCATCAATTTTATATGTATTATTTGAAATTACTAAAATTCAGTTTCTTGGCAGCAATAATTTAAGAAGCTTCAAAAGCATTTCATCCTTTCTTAGTTCATGTTTTTGCTGGAGGGTGGGGATTTTTTGTATACCTTTTTTATGGAAAAGATAAATGCATGTTGGAATAACTTCCTGGAATTAAAATTAATTTGCCTTCTGCTTCACTTTTTGGTTCCTAAAACAATTTATTGACTTAATTTAATTATTTAACTAGTATTTTCCTGTTTTAAAGCAAATTTAAGCTACAAATACCAAAAGAAAACATTTTAAATTTAGAATAAGGCTTTGGCATCAAATTACACCGTGTGTAATTTCATCACATCTGACATCCTCATCCTATCTCTTCCACCTCTACCCAGCTCTGAAAGTATCAAGTGATGTGATTTTTACCAACGTCTTCCTGAGAAGATGAAAGAGCAGTTTATGTATACATGGAAAAGTTTAATCAGACTTTCCAATTAGATATCTTTCTTCTATTTTTATCCCCCCTGCCATCTGTTATAAAGCCATTATCTTCACCCTTCCCTCAAAGGCTTTATAAATTCTTCAAAGCAATTCAATTCTTTCCTTCAACTTACATATCTCATTTAATAAAAAATAGTAAGCAATCTCACAAGACGAAAACTTCACATTCACTTAAGTTTTCCCTTTTGAGGCCTTGGTTGTCATTCCACAACTTGTATTAATAACAAAATTTTTTGTTTTCTTGGTTTTATCTATGAGTTTTATAAGCCACAAATAATATCTTGTATTTTCATTTTCATGGACTTGTAGAAAGACCACTGGAAGAGATATTGGAAGTCATCTAGTTAAAAGTAATGATTTGCCAAGATAAAGAATCTGTGGAGACTTTTAATCAATGATGATAGACAAGATGCTTAACAAAACTTCATCCTTACAAACTAGAAGTTCTCAAATCAGGACCCAGAACTCAGGAATTCTAAAACTGAAAAACCTGCATCATTTACAATGTGTTTATTCAATAGGATACTCAGTGAGCATTTATTTCATGGTTATTCTGTGCACTGAGCTGGGTGCTGGGTATTGAGCATAGGAAACTCTACGGGTTCTGGTACAGAGTGAGCTGACCTTGTGCCTTGCTTCATGGTATTCTATACTTAATGTTCAAAAATTTCTAAAATCAAGAACACAGTAGATTTCAAGGCAACTATCTTGTAGTGAACAATGTTTACAAGGTAAACAGATGCTTATTATTTTAAGTTGCTGTTGGTGGAAAGGGGTAGAAAACCTATTCCACTGCAATAACTGAAATGAGTTGTGAGTATCTGATGTTTTTATGACAAGTATTCTTCCTCCCCTGCTTCAGGCCATGGCAACTCTATGCTTTTGGTGGGGCCTTTCTTTCTCTAGAGGGTTTCCCAGGTGGCTCAGTGGTTAAGAATCTACCAGTGCAGGAGACGCAGTTCCGATCCCTGGGTTGGTAAGATCCCCTGGAGGAGGAAATGGCAACTCACTTCAGGATTCTTGCCTGGGAAATCCCATGGACAGAGAAGCCTGGTGAGCTACAATCCATGGAGGTCACAGAGTCGGACACAGCTGAGTGACTGAGCAGGCATGCCTTGCTCCTTTTCCACTGACCTGGCCTATATCCCAGCTCACCAAACACAGCTGCTCAGAGCCCATCTTAATTGAAGCTGGCCCAGTCAAGATTCTTCTCTGGATTGTTAAACACAGAGGCTAAGACAAAGGTTCTCTCTTTTCACTGGGGTCTCCAAAAGATAATGCTGTACACCCACCATACCTCTATTCTCTTCTACTGTTATATGAAGTGATGAGTTTTTAATAGGAAAGGATATAGACCAGTGCACAGAAACAGAACCAGGGCAGAGATATCTGATGAATTAGTGAAGGCCCTGAAATCTATCCCAACCATGGACTTTCAAGTCACATGACCTAATAAATGATTCAGCTAGCTTGAGTTGTTTTTAACACTTGCTACCAAGAGACACCTGATTAATATAAACTCATACCATACATTTATAATTTAGTAGCTCTCTTTCAATCTAAGCCAAATTCAAGCATAGAGGATAGGATGAGCAGTGCTCCATGGCCAACTTCCTATGCAATGCTCTTGCCATTGGTGAAATAAATTAGCCATTTCTTGGAACATTAAAACAAGAGAAGCCTACAAGAGCATGAAACGATTATTTACAATTCAACACATTTTTCTTTTTTTAATTGAATATATTAGTAAACTCAATTCTTCTAGAAATGGGTTAATTCAACAATAAAAAGTCACAAATTTACAACAAATAAATAAATAATCAGATTTAAAAACTATCAGTAGCAAGGGATACATCTGGCATTTTAGACTCTTCAAAGCGGGGGCTGTTTCTTTCTGTTTCCTTTAAGTCATCTGTCTTCACAGGATGACTAAAATGTAGGGTAAGGTCACAAAGCAGTAACTGGCAGAGTTCTGTGTAAAAGAAAAAGAAATTAATCATATAAGACACTATATTGTAGCACATATGTCACAGGCAACTATTATTACTTTAAGTTGCTATTTCCTAATTATTAATTTAATTTTTAAGGGATTATTGCTTAAACCACAATTTAGGTGTGCCAAATTTTGACTTAAGAGTCAAATTTATACACTGCAAAATAAACATGATATAGAAGCTTACTAGAAGGGCTCTTTAGCTCAAATTGTCAGATGTTTTACTACACTGCAATTTGATTTATGCAAATTTATGTATTTTTTAAATTACTAGTTTTATCTGCAATACATGCATATAGTATAAAGAATCAAATAAAGCATGTTACAAAAAAGAGCAGCTCCTATCTCCCAGAGGCAACCACTTTTGATGTTTTTGGAGCTCATTTTGTTTTTGTGGGTTTTGTGTATGTGTGTGTGTTGCATTTTTGTTTATTTTGGGAGGGGTGGTATTTAACCTCCATATCTCTAAATGATATTCATGTTTTTTCTCAATTTTAGGTATTTGCTTCTGCCCACAGATTAAAATCTAGCTCTTTCCATTTATCCCTATTCACCAATATATTTGAGTATAATTTTTCTTAGCTCAGTATTTAATGTTTAATTTTTTTGATTATATATTCTTTATAGTTGAGTCTTGTAGGACATTTCCCTTCCTGCAAGCTTCCACCCAACCACAGTTAATAATTGTTTCCTTTTTTCATTGCTTACTTACCATGGATGTATTCCAAATTTCCGCAGTTGGGTAAATCTCCTCCCTGTATAGTCCAGAGCTTTTACTGTTCTACTGTTGAGAGTCTCTCTTCTCCTAGAGCCTTCTCATCAGCTCTAGTTTGGACTGACAGCTCTCTAGAAAGCTGTACAGTTCACATCTTGGGAATTCCCTTCACTGCTATCCCATGGACTCCTTTCACCCCTCCCTTGTGTGGAGTATCTTTCTTCCAGAATCTCATGTCTCTCTCTCTGGGTTTTGTTTTTTTTTTTTTTTTTGGTCTATTATTTTGGTGGAATACACCAAGGTAACTTTCTAAGGTAGGGAAATGTATATGTCTGAAAGTTTCTCTCTCTACACCAATGCTTAATAGATTGACTGGCTATAGCAATGTAGGCTGGACAGCACTTTTCTTCAGATTTCCAAAGGCAGTGCTGCGCTTTCTCTTAGCTTCCAGCGTTTCTATGGGCAAATTTCATACAATTCTAATTCTTAGTCATTGTTTCTCTTTAAAAGATTTAAGAATCATTTTGTTCTTCCAGTGTTGTGAAATTTTTTAGTATTGCATTTTAGTATAAGACTATTTTTATCTACTGTGCTGGGCTCTTTCATTGTAAAAAAAAATATCCTTCAGCTCTGGAAAAATACCTCAGATTATTTCTTTAATGAATTCCTCCTCATTCATCGTCTGTGTTCTTTCTTTCTAACACTCTACTTATAGAATGTTAGACTTCCTTGTCCATCTGTTTTTTGCTCTACACTCAAGGGAATTTTCTTCATTTACTCTTTCAACCATTCTCTAGAGTTTATTTCTATTGTCACACTTTTAATTTTGTTCTCCAAATAGTTTTAGAGTATCCAATTCCTTTTTCATAAATGTAGCATCTTCTTTTACTTCTTTGTGGATTTTAATGATAGTTTCTTAGAGTTTTTAATTTTCACTTGTAATCTTTTTCTCCCCACTGATTGAATCTACTTATTGGTTCCATCTCTGCTTTTCATATTAGATGTTTTCCTCAAACATCTTTTTTTCCATAGTTGTCTGCTCATATTTAAGACTATCGTTCCAAAAAGACAATTAGAATTTCTTCCCCATGGCAATTATTGTGTGGTGATCTGGCTGGGTGTTTTCTTGAGGAAACTCAGTTCTGAGTATCTTTAGGTCTTTTCTCTTAGGCTTATCAGATTCCTGAAAGGAAAATCTGCCTGAGTGTATAAATCTGGCTGCCAATGTTTTGTAGCCAAACGGGGAAAGAAAGCTATGGGTTTTGTAAGTCAATATGTAAACTTTGTCTTAAGACCCTTGTTTTTAGTACTACTATTTCCTTCAACTTGTGAGACTTTAAGTCCCAGGTCTACCAGTTGTGTAACTCTGGGAAAGTTAGTTAATCCCTTTATATCTATTTCTATATCTGTAAATGTCAACTGAACTGAAACGTCAATGGTAATATTTCCAACCTCATAAGGTTGTTATAGCAATTCAGTCCATTTATGTAGAGCTCTTGGAAGAGTATCTGAATTATGGTAGATGCTATAAGTGTTAGTTATTGACATTAATACTTCTGGGAGAAAGTGGGGGTAACAGAGTGTTTGTTTAATCTTCCATATTTACCAGAAGTCTATCTTCCTAGTCTGGCTCTATTAGTTCTTTGTATCTTCACTGTCTGCCTATACCACAACTTTTCAGGAAAACATTGATCATATTTATTCTATTTTACTTCATGAAAGAATAATTGCCAAACTAGAACAGTCAATCTAGTTTGAGAAGAATCTAAAGCTTCTCTAATTGTTTTAAATAAGTGCAAGCATCTCAAAATCAATTATTCATTTAATAAATGTTGGCCAAAAGCCTATTATATAAAGGCACTGGGTTAAGTGCTAGGAATAACCTTAAGAGATGGGATAAGTAAGCAAACATACAATTACAATACAGTATGATAGGTGATATGAAAAAGTAGAAGAAATGACATACTGGCTTAAAAAAACTTTTCCAATGTAAGTAACTGTGACTAATAAGTAGCAGTTAACCTGGTTGACTATGCCAAAGCCTTTGATTGTGTGGATCACAATAAACTGTGGAAAATTCTGAGAGAGATGGGAATACCAGACCACCTGACCTGCCTCTTGAGAAACCTATATGCAGGTCAGGAAGCAACAGTTAGAACTGGACACGGAACAATAGACTGCTTCCAAATAGGAAAAGGAGTATGTCAAGACTGTATATTGTCACCCTGCTTATTTAACTTATATGCAGAGTACATCATGAGAAATGCTGGGCTGGAAGAAGCACAAGCTGGAATCAAGACTGCGGGAGAAATATCAATAACCTCAGATATGCAGATGACACCACCCTTATGGCAGAAAGTGAAGAGGAACTAAAAAGCCTCTTGATGAAAGTGAAAGAGGACAGTGAAAAAGTTAGCTTAAAGCTCAACGTTCAGAAAACTAAGATCATGGCATCCGGTCCCATCACTTCATGGCAAATAGATGGGGAAACAGCAGAAACAGTGGCAGACTTTATTTGGGGGGGGCTCCAAAATCACTGCAGATGGTGGTTGCAGCCATGAAATTAAAAGACACTTACTCCTTGGAAGGAAAGTTACGACCAACCTAGATAGCATATTCAAAAGCAGAGACATTACTTTGCCAACAAAGGTCTGTCTAGTCAAGGCTATGGTTTTTCCAGTAGTCATGTATGGATGTGAGAGTTGGACTGTGAAGAGAGCTGAGCACTGAAGAATTGATGCTTTTGAACTGTGTTGTTGGAGAAGACTCTTGAGAGTCCCTTGGACTGCAAGGAGATCCAGCCAGTCCGTTCTAAAGGAGATCAGTCCTGGGTGTTCTTTGGAAGGACTGATGCTAAAGCTGAAACTCCAGTACTTTGGCCACCTCATGCGAAGAGCTGACTCATTGGAAAAAGACTCTGATGCTGGGAGGGATTGGGGGCAGGAGGAGAAGGGGATGAGAGAGGATGAGATGGCTGGATGGTATCACCAACTTGATGGACGTGAGTTTGAGTGAACTCCGGGAGTTGGTGCTGGACAGGGAGGCCTGGTGTGCTGCAATTCATGGGGTCGCAAAGAGTCGAACACGACTGAGTGACTGGACTGAACTGAACCAGGCAAGATGGAGGTGGGGAGGCAACCTGTGGAGGTGGAGTGGGCACTTCAGGAGAAGATGCATGTAATAATTAATGCATAGCCACAAAAAAAGAGCAAACGTGTAGATATGCAGATAATTCAATGTGGCTGGAATCTGGAATGTGTAGGGAATGAAGAATGAGGTAGCATAAAGGAGAGGTAGGCAGGGTCTGATCTCAAGGTCTTATAGTCCATTCTAGGAGGTCTGGACTTAGTCCTGAGGACAATGATGAGCCAATGAGCATTTTCAGCAGATTTATATTTCAGAAAGGTTATCTTTGCTGTTGAGATTGCTTTTGAGAGATGATGAATTAAGCAAAGGTAACCCTATTCCTTTACACTGGACTCCTCACAGCCTCTGTTAATATGTACTGTGAATTTGTGTCAGAATTATTTAGCATAAAACCCTTCCCAAAATTATTTGATCATTAGTTCACTGATTCCATTTATAACATCTATTAATATCACCTAAGACAGCAGTATTCCTGGATCAGTCCATGAAATGCTTGGGAAATGCTTCAGTCAGTTCAGTCGCTCAGTAGTGTCTGACTCTTTGTGGCCCCATGGACTGCAGCATGCTGGGCTTCCCTGTCCATCACCAATTCCCGGAGTCTACTCAAACACATGTCCATTGAGTCGGTGATGCCATCCAACCATTTCATCCTCTGTCATCTCCTTCTCCTCCACCTTCAATCTTTTCCAGCATCAGGATCTTTTCAAATGAGTCAGTTCTTTGCATCAGGTGGTCAAAGTATTGGAGTTTCAGCTTCAGCATCAGTCCTTCCAATGAATATTCAGGACTGATTTCCTTTGGGATGGACTAGTTGGATCTCCTTGTTGTCCAAGGGAGTCTCAAGAGTCTTCTCCAACACCACAGTTCAAAAGTGACAGTTCTTTGTGCTTAGCTTTCTTTACAGTCTAACTCTCACATCCATACATGACTACTAGAAAAACCATAGCTTTGACTAGATGGACTTTGTTGGCAAACTAATGTCTCTGCTTTTTAATATGCTGTCTAGGTTGGTCATAGCTTTTCTTCCAAGGAGCAAGCATCTTTTAATTTCATGGCTGTAGTCACCATCTGCAGTGATTTTGTAGCCCCCCAAAATAAAATCTGTCACTGTTTCCATTGTTTCCCCATCTATTTCCCATGAAGTGATGGGGCCAGATGCCATGATCTTAGTTTTCTAAATGTTGAGTTTTAAGCCAACTTTTTCACTCTCCTCTTTCACTTTCATCAGAAGCGTCTTTAGTTTTGTTCGCTTTCTGCCATAAATGTGGGAAATGCTTAGAATACATGGAAAAACATAACAGGCACTCCCTACTTGGTGCCTAACTAACAGCCACTTCCCTCTTCTTCCTGGGGCACAACTTGATTGCACTTGAGGCGATCCTCTCCCCAGTTTCAGCAGTACATCCTGACTGGTCTAAACTGGTTGTGGCAGTCCTAGTCTCCTTGGTGGTAACTGCTGTAGGATACACATGTGGTGCAAATCTGGCCAATGAAAGGAAAGGGAAAATGTGCTAGAGGGATCTGGAGAAAGGATTATTTAAGAGACACAGGCAGAGAGAGTGTCTGTATATGATCATGTTTGCAGGTAATGACCATGAGAAGTGATAAACAGTGAACATAACAGAGCAGAAAATATGAAAACCTAACACCTGATGAAACCTTTAAAACCCTGAATTAACTTTAGGGTTGCCCAAACTTGAATCTTATTATTATTTCTTTATTGCATAATCAGTGTTAAATTGGTATTTTGTTACTTGTAGAAAGGTCTTTTAACTGACACAGAGGCTGTCTTCATATATCAAGAGTTGTCATAAGAACAATAACTGCATATTCAGTGATTTTCATGGTTAGAAAAATGACCAATGGGTGAAAGGAATAGGGAAAATATTTTAGCTAGTCCATGATGAAAAACTGTGTAATATAGAATAGACTGGTAACAGAGAGAGTTTTCCAACACAGAGAGAGTTCTTCTCAATACAGGAAATGTTTGGTCAAGAATAGATGAAATATTCAATCACAGAAATTCTACATGCCTGGAATAAAATTACAGAATACGTTTGTAAAGTGAGTGACTAAATATCATGATCTATAAGGTCTAATCCTACTAGAATCATCAATTCACACAATCAAGCAAACTTACAAGTTTTGACTTAGAAGGAACTTTAGAGACTTAGTAATGATTAGTGGATAAAGATACTGAATTTTGCAGACTGTGACATTACTGTGTAATAGTTTGTTGAAGGGAAGGATGAGGAGTAAATTTAGAGGGGTTAGTTAGGCATCATAAGGTTTCTATAAGGAGGAGACCAGGACCACTGAGGATGAGATGGTTGGATGACATCACCGACTCCATGGACATGAGTTTGAGCAAGCTCCAGGAGTTGGTGATGGACAGGGAAGGCTGGCATGCTGCAGTCCATGGAGCTGCAAAGAGTCGGACACGACTGAGTGACTGAACTGAAGCTTTTTATAAAATGTCAGAGATGAAAACTCAAGTCTGCTATCTTTCAGGTCAATGCTCAAACATAATGCATCTTCAGAGATCATACTACATTGTAAACATTGCTTAAGAAATAGAGAAATCCTAATGAATAGGCAAAATTCAGTTACACCCAGCAGAAGCACAAATTGACTACTCTTTATAACAATGAGTTGCAAACATTTTAATTCAGTGATTACTACTTACCATTCATTTTCTTTAGCTCCAAAGAAATTGTGTTAATGTTTTTAATTATGGCTTCCACATTTAGTTTACGGTCAGTAACATTATTCTTAATCATCTGGTTTGAAAAGAGAAACAATGTACAAATCAGAAGTATGTATGTATACTTTAAAAACACATGAAAAGATGCTCAACATCACTCATTATCAGAGAAATGCAAATCAAAACCACAATGAGGTACCATTTCACACCAGTCAGAATGGCTGCAATCCGAAAGTCTACAAGCAATAAATGCTGGAGAGCATGTAGAGAAAAGGGAACCCTCTTACACTGTTGGTGGGAATGCAACCTAGTACAGCCACTATGGAGAACAGTGTGGAGATCCCTTAAAAAACTGGAAATAGAACTGCCTTATGACCCAGCAATCCCACTGCTGGGCATACACACCAAGGAAACCAGAATTCAAAGAGACACGTGTACCCCAATGTTCATTGCAGCACTGTTTATAATAGCCAGGACATGGAAACAACCTAGATGTCCATCAGCAGATGAATGGATAAGAAAGCTGTGGTACATATACACAATGGAGTATTACTCAGCCATTAAAAAGAATACATTTGAATCAGTTCTAATGAGGTGGATGAAACTGGAGCCGATTATACAGAGTGAAGTAAGCCAGAAAGAAAAACACCAATCCAGTATACTAACACATATATATGGAATTTAGAAGGATGGTAATGATAACCCTGTATGCAAGACAGCAAAAGAGAAACAGATGTATAGAACAGTCTTTTGGACTCTGTGGGAGAGGGCGAGGGTGGGATGATTTGGGAGAATGGCATTGAAACATGTATAATACCATATAAGAAACAAATTGCCAGTCTAGGTTCGATGCAGCATACAGGATGCTTGGGGCTGGTGCACTGGGATGACCCAGAGAGATGGTATGGGGAGGGAGGTGGGAGGGGGGTTCAGGATTGGGAACACGTGTACACCTGTGGCAGATTCATGTTGATGTATGGCAAAACCAATACAGTATTGTAAAGTAAAATAAAATATAAATAAATAAATATATAAAAATACTCAAATTTTCAGCACTTCTGGAAGAAGAAAATCTGTTATTACTAAAATTTTAGTGAAATTATAGTTTCTTTCAATGGTTACAATTCTCACACAGGAAGTCATCAACTTGTTACTATTTTTCCAACTGAAAACACCTCTAACCGGAATTCTTAGGATGAGGCTGCTTCTTTAATCAAACCACATCCATACAATGGAGCCCTTACAATGGAAATACAGATGTCCCCATTTCAAAAATCCTCAGAACTTGTAAAACTACCTTGTGTCTGGGTGCTCAGTTGCTTCATCCTTCTATGTACTGTATCCTCGGAGAAGGTGATAGCACCCCACTCCAGTACTCTTGCCTGGAAAATCCCATGGGTGGAGGAGCCTGGTAGACTGCAGTCCATGGGGTCTCGAAGAGTCCGACACAACTGAGCGACTTCACTTTCACTTTTCACTTTCATGCATTGGAGAAGGAAATGGCAACCCACTCCAGTGTTCTTGCCTGGAGAATCCCAGGGACGGGGGAGCCTGGTGGGCTGCCATCTATGGGGTCACACAGAGTCGGACACGACTGAAGCGACTTAGCAGCAGCAGTAGTACTGTATCCTACCAGGCTCCTCTGTCCATCAGATTCTCCAGGTAAGGATACTGGAGTGGGTTGCTATGCCCTCCAGAGATCCAACCTGGGTCTCCTGCTTTACAGGAGGATTCTTTACTGGTGAAACACTGGGAAAGCCCATAAACTTCCTTACAATTTAGCAATCCCATAATATCTTCTCTAATTTTATTTATGTAAGCATCATTTTCTAACTTATGTTTGAATGACAGGGTCCATATGTGATTTATTTAAGTACATATTAAAGCATAAAATAAGACACAATTATAATTCCTTGACTAAGAAGATGGCAACATGGACACTTCTCCTTTAGCTTTGGGAGTTAGGGCAATGCATACTTTAATTCAGCTGAGATGCATTAATCAACAGATTACTCCTTTACAGTGCAAAACTTGTTCAGTCAGTTGTGCCAGATATAAACATATGGAGATGTTTCTGGGTCACTCACTAGAAACTAACTTTAGTCATTCAAATATCTATAGCTTGAATAAACCACAATTAGTGCACACAACTTCAGAAATACAGAATATGGGAAGTTATGCCTTATGCTACTTGTCCAAAAAAAAAAAAAAAGGAGAGAGAGAGAACAAACTAACCTTGGAATCAATTCTTTGACTCTGCCTTTTCCTGAGTCAAGGAAATTTATCCTATTTCACTCACTTCAGAGCCACTGTAAAAGAAATAAATTGTTTGCTCTCCAGACAATGAATAAAATACACTTTGCATCCGCCTACAAGCCCCTAGGTGCTCAAAATCGAATGGCAGCTATCTTCCTTGGGTATAGCAAAGCCAGACACACAGGTCTGAGGAGAAAGTAAAGATGATAAAAAGCAAAGGAGGTGCGGTGGGGATGGCGCAGTTCAAGAACTTTAAAGAAATGAACGCAAAAATAGAAGTAAAAACCCTGAGGTAAGTAGAAACTAAATGGAAGGAGAAATGCCCAAGAAAGTTGACCCTCCCCACTCTGGGTTCCAGTTATCCAGGACCCTCAGGTGTCCATAGGTAGGTGGGGTCAAACGGCAGCGTGGCAAGGGGACGGGCCCCTTTGGACTAGATCGAGGCCAGAGCTGGTCAACCCTTCCCCAGGAAGCTCCGACAGGCCATCACTCTGAGACTGGAGAGGTCTGCCAAGCGGCGCTTCTCCAGGGGGTGGGAAGTGGCGACCAGGATCGGGGCCCAATAGCACTGGAGCCCGCCACACCGTAGATTGAAGGCATGAATGCAAGTAAGGTCCTATCTCGGGACCAAAGGCCAGAGGCCAGGCCGCCCCGTAAAGGGGGTCATTATCTTCTGCCCGGTCTAAAAGCCACGCCCTCCTCCTAGTCTGACGCCCGGGAGGAGCCTCGGGTCTGGGGCCACAGTCTAGGGTCTGAAGATGGCGCCTGTGGCAGCCTCGAAGATTCCGCAGCCCTCCGCTCCCAAACCAGATCGGAACAAAGCGAGACAGACTCAACGGACACGCCCGGACCCACCCAGCCAACCATCCCTTATTGACTCAACACACGACCGTGCCTGTGAGGAAAGCGGGCTCTTGGGAGCCTCAGGCTGAGAGACCTTGCGAACTGCACTGGCTCCAGGCTGAAGACGCAACTTGAGGCAGCATGGACAGGTCAACAGTCTTCACCTACACCACACAGACCACAGATAGATTAGGATTATTTAAAACCCAGTAACCCAGGCCAGCCCACAACCCCCACCTTGTGGGGACGCACCAATTTCTCCCTGTTAGTGGAGAGAGCGAGAGTTGGGCCGAGGAAGTGAGATTGGGCTTCCTGATTGGTCAGTGTCTTTTCCTGGTGCATCCTGGGAGTTGTAGTCCCAGGCTAGGCCCCTGCAGAGAAAGTTCTGGCTGCGTGGCAGGAAGTGACTAGCATTACTGTGTGGGCAGAGGAGGACAGTGAGAAGGCATTTTGCCGACTGTTGTGCCAGGCTCTGGGCTAGGTGCTTTACAGCTCTTATTTACCTTTAATTTTCACAGAATAGGAGTGTGGTTAAGGTCAGACTGTGGACTGAAACTTCTTGGGTTTAAATTCTACTCCAGCGCTGGTATGGCTATAGATGTCCTCAGCTATCATATGAAGATAATAATAACTACTGTCCGTCTTCTTTTGAGAGTTAAGTGAGATAATGCATCACCTTGGGCTTGGCAGATGGTGTGCTCCATAAATGTTAGCTATTATCACTCTTATAAATCTGTACAGGTGAGCTGAGAGGTATACACTGGTCTCTTGCCAAGTAGAGAAGTTGGGATTCAAGCCATCTCTGCTGGATTCCAAGAGGATTTTCTGGCACCATTGCCTTTGAGTGACTCAAAGATTTTTCTTGGTGCCCTCAGGAATTGCCTTAGACTTGATGAACTTCAGATTCCGATTCTACACAAGTCCACCTTCTCTAAAGCTTCCTTATTTGCACTTAGCAGCCTCTTGAACCAGTGGGTTCCCAGCAACTTGCAACACACAGTCTGTTTTTATTTTATATCCGACCTGGTGGCTCAGATGGTAAACCATCTGCCTGCATTGCAGGACACCGGGATTTGATTCCTGGGTCAGGCAGATCCCCTGCAGAAGACGATGGCTACCTATTCCTGTATTCTTGCCTGGAGAATTCCATAGACAGAGGAACGTGGTGGGCTACAGTCCTTGGGGGTCACAAAGAATAGGACAGGACTGTGCAATGAACACTTTAGTTTTTCACCACCTTCATTTTAACACTAGAATTTGTTGTCTGGTGCAGAGTTAGATGAGGAAGGGCGTAGAAGGACTGAGCTTCTGAGCTTCAGTCCTAAGGAGAGGAAGCTATGCCATCTTGGAAAAGAGTAACTTATTTTCTCTGAATCTCAGTTTCCTCATCTGTTTCCTAGTGAGAGAAATGGGCCCAATCAGTTTTTCTAAATATCACTCCTTATTGGGCTGCTGTTACAATTGCTTGCCCTAGCTGTGTAACACCTGTTTTATTACTTTAATATTATAAATTTACTTTGACATTTAAATTACTTAATTTTTTTAATATCATGGAGTTTATTATGATAATTTAGTATGGAGTAAAAGTGAAGCAGAGGAAATAGGAAAAATGAAGACCGTGTAAATAAAACAATCATCTAGACATTTTACTTCTTGATGACCCTAATCCTGAAACCTGATCTGTTTGTTAAAATGTGTTAATATTAGAGAAATATTAAAGTTAGTCTAGTACAAACTGAGACTTTCTTCTTGATGTAGTCAGAAGAACTGAAAGAGTTGGATGGGGAATAACTAACAGTGTGATTACACATTGTTTAATGCCTCTGTACCATATAAAACAGCTCTCAGATCCTTAGTAGTATATGTCCCACACATTGCTGAACATAATAGTAGCTGCTGTCCAACATACCATCCATCCCTGAAGACTTCTCCATTCTGTGGAATCTAAAAAAAAGAAAGCAAACAAATGTATGTAACAAGACAGCAACAGACTCACAGATACGAAGAACGAACTAGTGGTTACTAGTGGGAAAAGGGGAAGAGGGGTGGGGCAAAATAGGGGTATGGGATTAAGAGATACAGACTACTATTCATAAAATAAATAAGCGACAAGAACACAGCACAGAGAAATATAGCCATTACTTTGTAATAATTTTAAGTAGAGTACAATCTGTAACAATACTGAATCCTATGTTGTACATCTGAAACTAATATAATATTGTAAATCAACTACACCTCAACTATATTAAAGAAAAAAAAGACTTCATACTCAACTTGCTATGCTGCTGCTGTCGCTAAGTCACTTCAGTCGTGTCTGACTCTGTGCGACCCCATAGGCAACAGCCCACCAGGCTCCCCCTTCCCTGGGATTCTCCAGGCAAGAACACTGGAGTGGGTTGCCATTTCCTTCTCCAATGCATGACAGTGAAGAGTGAAAGTGAAGTCGCTCAGTTGTGTCGGACTCTTCGAGACCCCATGGACTGTAGCCCACCAGGCTCCTCCATCCATGGGATTTTCCAGGCAAGAGTACTGGAGTGGGGTGCCATTGCCTTCTCCTCAACTTGCTATGGGTATCTTCAAACCTTAATCCTGGAAGGCCTTTTCCAGAATTAACCCTACCCAGTTCTGCAATTTCAAACTCTCTGCCAGTGCTTCCCTAACTCACCATTTTAACTGTGGACACTTGCTAGTGTCAGAGTCTTGCATTTTCTTATTTCTGATATATGTGCTGAGCATTTTTAGATCTATTTCTCCAAGTGGTGAAAAGGGGGACAAAGAGGCACGGAAGCTCAGAAAATAAACATTCTTTTAGAGGCTCCCCAGGTGGCGCTAGTGGTAAAGAATCCATCTGCCAATGCTGGAGACATGAGACTCAGGTTTGATCCCTGGGTGAGGAAGAGCCCCTGGAGGAGGGCCTGGAAACACGCCCCAGTATTCTTGCCTGGAGAATCCCATGGACAGAGGAGCCTGGCAGGCTACAGTCCATGGGGTCTCAAAGAGTCAGACATGACTGAAGCAACTTAGCACATTGTTAGAAGCTTTCATCTTCTGAAACTCTCTCAGGTAGCTGTTATCACCCTGAAGTGAAGTCACTGAGTCGTATCCGACTCTTTGTGACCCCGTGGACTGTAACCTACCAAGCTCCTCTGTCCATGGGATTCTCCAGGCAAGAATACTGGAGTGGGTTGCCATTTCCTTCCTGGTTGTATAGAAAGTGAAGCTTGAGCTTAGTGCATGCTCAGGGGCCATAAGAACCAGATTTAGTCTCAAGCACAGATCCTGTCTGTGAGATTCCAGAACCTTCTCTGCTTTTCGCTGAACCAAATTGTTTCCTGGACCAGGATACCATCTCTTGATACATGATGTAAACAAATACATCAGAGATCCATACTGTCATGGGCTTCACAGATCATTGAATGTGAACACACACACAAATACAAACAGAAACATATAAATATGGAGTGACCTCTGAATGAGGGACATTAATAAAACAAAAATAACTTACACTAATCTATACAAGCAGAGATAATTCAACATCAAAAGGAAAGAAGAAAAGGAAGGAAGATCATAATAATTTCAGGATAAAACTACCTTAACAAATATCTTCCTGGATGTGTCTTTTTGCCTCTCCTTAATTGATGCAGTTTAATGAAAACTTCACCTCAGACCTGCATGAATTCAGATGTGTGTTTGGAAACTCCACAAAGACAACAGCAAGAGAAAAGAAGGTGTTTACGAGAAGGAGGGTAAAAAACATAGGCAGGCTGAGATAGAGTTAAGGCTGACAGTGATGAAAATCAAGGAGCGATGGGGGCTGGTGCTGAGTAGGAAGTGGTGTCTCGGGGCCCCCATTGTCCCAAACACTGAATCCACTCATTCACAGGGTGCAGTAAGTGTTTGCAGTACCTGCTTCAGCTCAGACACCTGTGGACTAGGATTCTGTTCACAGGACTTTCAAGTAAATTTAAAGACCTTCTACCCACCATAGTGTTGATCACTTCTTATGAGTAGATTCAAACTTGGGGAAAGATCATCATTAAACCTTTTATTTAAAAAAAGAATTAGCTTTGTGTTTCTTTTAAATTAATGCTAAAAAAGGAAAAAAGATATCCGGATTCAGAAAAAGATAGACGGCAGTAATATATTTTCCTCCACAAAAATGTCTTGGAACAATGATGACTACCTACTGATGTGCTTTTCCTCCTCAAGTAGCTATAGATTCTCCCCCCACCTTATAACATAAAACTTTAAAAGCATGATGTGCTACTTAAGCCTTGAGACCATTATAGATGAGGCCCTAAAATAAATCTATCTTCCTTAATAAGTTTGTAGATCCAATATTTACTGAAACCCAACACAGGTTGCTGTTGTTTGCTATTGTTAATCAAATAAGGGAGATTAAAAAGCTGGCATATTCCTCCATCAAGAGAAGAGCTGTTATAGAACAACAAGGTGATTAAGCATTTTATGGAGCCGGGTGTGAGTGCCTCAGTTAGTTTTATTACAAATTCTTGACGTAAAGTCTCCATTTCTAGGAAAACAAATTGAGTAAATTATCTCCTGTCTTCCCCTTGCTCTCAGAGCTGCCATTCCCATCCTCCCCCTGTTCACTGTAAATTACAAGTGCTGGTCTCTGTTCTGAGGGCTGACTTCTTGCTGGAGCATCAACTCCTTTCTGAATATTGTTTTATACAATTCCTGTGTACGCAGATGTGGCAGGCTCAGATCATTACCCGAGGAGCGTGGCCAGTGTCCAAAAGATCAAGGACATTCTCGTGCATTAGAAGAGCCAATGCTTTCCTCAAGGCCAACCAAATTAAGGAAGGAAGACAGTGCATGGCTTCTGCCTCTGGTAGCCTAAAGTGGAGGTAGGGGTTCCTGCCTTCTGTCTTCTATAAGCAGCTGAGGTTACATGGACACAGTCATTTTCTTTTCTCTGAAAGAAACACTTCCAAACTTTAGAAAGAAGTTATTGGGATATATGTGTACATATTGAAGAAGGGCATGGCAACCCACTCCCATATTCTTGCCTGAAGAATCCCACGGAGAGTCTGACAGGCTATAGTCCATGGGGTTGCAGAGTCAGACACGACTGAAGTGACTTAGCACATGTGTACATATAGCTGATTCACACCGGTATAGCACAAGCCAACACAACCTTGTAAAGCAATTATATTCCAGCAACAACAACAACAAAAATATATATATATCTAGCTGAGTCACTTTGCTGCATACCAGGAAGAAGTTATTACCAAAAGACACAGAGCTCACTGCATTAACTAAAATATTTTGATTTCTAATTAAGAAATTATTTTATGTAAAAATCCTGCTGTCTGTGACAGCAGAAATGGACTTTGAGGATGCTATACTCAGTGAAATGAGCATAATTCATCTTTTAGAGAAAGATGAATATGCTATGCTGTCACTTATACATGGAATCTAATGGAATGTAGAACGGTGATTACCAGAGGCTGAGTGGTGGGGAATATGGGAAGATTCGGTCAAGAGGTACAAGTTTTAAGTTCCAGGGACCCAGTGTACAGCATTGTGACTATAGCTGAGCAATAATACCACGTTGTGTTCTTGAAAGAGAGGGGGGATTTCATGTTCTCCCCATCACAACAACAAAATGGTCATCATGGGAACTGAAGAATGAGCCAACTAGCCTGACTGTCATAAACATTTCACAATTTATCAGTTCAGTTCAGTTCAGTGGCTCAGTCGTGGCCGACTCTTTGCGACCCCATGAATCGCAGCGCGCCAGGCCTCCCTGTCCATCACCAACTCCCGGAGTTCACTTGGACTCATGTCCATCGAGTCGGTGATGCCATCCAGCCATCTCATCCTCTGTTGTCCCCTTCTCCTCCTGCCCCCAATTCACAATATATACATGTATCAAATATCACACTGTACACTTTAAACTTACATAATGTTATATGCAACTATATCTCAATTAAGCTGGGGAAAAAAGAAATTAAAGTTCTGTGCCAACATTTTCCTCTGAAATAGGCAGTTATCCAAATAGAGTTGCCAATAAAATATGGGACATCCAGTTACATTTGAATTTCAGTTAAACAATTTCAGATAATTTTATTATTGTAAGTATGTCCTGAATATTATTTGGCAGATAATTATATTAAAAATTTATCTAAGAATGAAATTTAACTGGAAATTATGCACTTTTATTTGCTAAATCTGGCAACGTTATGCCCCAAACACTTCAACCTTGAAAAGCAAAGCAAACAGTCTGAAGGACTATAGATTCAGTAGGTATGGAAGCCAAGAAAATACTGAGGCTTTCCAACTTGATGTCTAAAATTTAAAAATGCATACACTTACTGTGCCAGAACTTGGCTTCTTCTTCCCTTCAACATTCTTACAATGCAAGAAAGAGGCTGCGTTTTTGAGAAAGCAGATGGACAAAAGCTGTCAGTATTCAACACGGTGCTATTTTTGCAAGCATAACAGTTGCTTGCTATGCCTGTTTGCCTGAAAACTCTTTGCACTTGGCTTTTTAGGAAATGCCTTCATCCAGCAAGGGCATATTCATGACACACGTTGTATTTATTTTCAGAGATCCGCCAATCAGAGGAAACCTTCTCTGTCCTTACATAAGATGTTTCTAATTCTATCATGTCAGCTCTCCATCTCCCAACAATACTTCCGTTGTTTATTAAAAACATAGATCCTGATCAGATGTTTCTCCCTCTAGGCATTGCCCCCAACTCCCACACCTCACCCTCATCAGCCAGCCAAGAAATGACAGATGAGTGCCTTTATGAAAAAAAATACATTATGTTCATAAAGTCAACGACAATAGAATCTAAGTGCATGCTCACATTTTAAATGAAAAAAATATATATGTGAAATATCAGTAACTTCAGATAGGCAGATGACACCACCCTTACGGCAGAAAGTGAAGAGAAATTAAAGAGCCTCTTGATGAAGGTGAAAGAGGAGAGTTAAAAAGCTTGCTTAAAACTGAACATTCAAAAAACGAAGATCATGGCATCCAGTCCAATCACTTCATGGCAAATAGATGGGACCACAATGGAAACAGTGACAGATTTTATTTTCTTGGACTCCCAAATCATTGTGGATAGTGACAGCTGCTATGAAATTGAAAGACACTTGCTCATTGATCTATGGAAGGCGTGGTTACTGATGCGGTCATTTATTTGAAGGCCCTTTCAAGTGAAGCATTTGAGACTTCCGGCTTTTAACAAGTCCACATGGCGCCATTACAAGAGCACAGCTGAAGCTGACGATTGGAGCAATCCCAGCAGTGAGCCCAGGGACGCTTCCAAATACAAGGCAAAACAGACAAGATGAAGGCTAACAGAACTTTATAAAGAACTGAATGCTTCAGTCCTCTCTGTGAAGAAAAGATGGCCTTCTGCAAGTCACCCAGAAAGAGCTCCTTTCCTCCACCAGCTCTGAATGTGGCGCTATAGATGATCCAGCGCTTGAATGCGTATTTTTCTCCATATAAGCTGGACCTTTTCTGCAGAAGTTTCCTGTAGCTACTTCATATCTGCCACTAAAGTAGTGACTTGGGTCATTTTTCATAGTACATTGCTGCGGTTTGGTTGGCGCCCATCGTAAGGAGACACAGAGGCTTATTAGCACCCATGCCCTCATACTTTCCTCTGCTTTATCATAGACTGTCTGCAGTCTCCCCAGATGTCTCACCTCCCTCCCCATTCCAGATACAGCCGATCTCTACTGCTGCTCTTTGTGACCAAATACCAAGTTTGTCCCAAACCACCAACTAAGGCCTTGGGGTGTCTGGAAGTTGAAGATGTCAGCTGAGCACGTCTTGATATTCCGGTCCCAGGGCCCTTCCTCTCCTACACATCCCTCCTCACTCTCTGCTTTGGACTCTGGCCTTCTTCCCTCTGACCAGTTTCTCATTGTGAGCTGTAGGTACTCTCATGTTAGATCTCCCTCTTGGGTGCATTGATTTCATTTTGAAATTCATTTGTATGCTTCCATTCTGTTGATTAAAGTGTTCGAAAGTTGGAAAAAAAAAAAAAGATTTTCTCCTTGGAAGAAAAGCAAAGACAAACCTAGACAGTGTATTAAAAAACAGAGACATTACTTTGCTACAAAGGTCTGTCTAGTCAAAGCTATGGTTTTTCCAGTGGTCATGTATGAATGTGAGAGTTGAACTGTAAAGAAGGCTGAGTGCAGAAGAATTGATGCTTTTGAACTGTGGTGTTAGAGAAGACTCTTGAGAGTCCCTTGGACTGCAAGGAGATCAAACCAGTCAATTCTAAAGGAAAACAAACCTGATTATTCATTGGAAGGGCTGAAGCTGAAGCTCCAATAATTTAGCCACCTGATGCCAAGAGCCAACTCATTGGAAAGACCCTGATGCTGGGAAAGACTGAGGGCAGGAGGAGAAGAGGATGAGATGGTTGGATGGCATCACTGACTCAATGGACATGAGTTTGAGTAAATGCTTGGAGAAGGTGAAGGACAGGGAACTCTGGTGTGCTGCAGTCCTTGGGCTCCAAAGAGTCAGACACGACTGAGTGACCGAACAACATCGTATGTGCTTAAGAACAAGTGTGGAAAATAAACACCTAAATGTTAATGATTATCCCTGAATTGTGAGATTTATGGGTGATTTATTTTCTTTGCATTTACTTATTTATTCTTTACCACCTTGCCACCTGGGAACCTATGAATCTAAGGTAGGGCTCCCTATATCTGCATTTTAGATCCCTCCTCTTTCATTTTAATCTAGGTGAACTGTGGACCATATTTCAAGGAATATGACTTATGGCTTCATTGAACATTTTTTACCTGTATCAGATAGGTATACCTTTTACCTATATCAAATGTGTGATCATAGTTGAAACTTATTTTGGCACTGATGACAGAATTCAGTCACTATATATATATACTGGAGAAGGAAGTGGCAACCCACTCCAGTATTCTTGCCTGGGAAACCCTGTGGACAAAGGAGCATGGAGGGCTACTGTCCATGGGGTCGCAGAGTCGGACACTACTGAGCAACTAAACAACAGCAACTATATATATACATACGTGTACGTATATAATCTTCAGCCAGATATCATGTCCACGTAAGGCCCCCTCGCACAGCAAACAGAGACGCACAGTGCTGCTTGATTCTTGGAGGTAGGAAAAAGGGGATGGGTAGTCCAGCTTCAGGCTCTTCTTAATTTAGGTCTTTATTTCTTCTCTTTCCCAGCCTTTTTGTTATCTGCTTCCAGTTTCACTTGCAAACTCCAGTCCCAAAGTCTGAGATTTTACATGATTTTCTTTTCTTTAATATTTACTCTTTTGGGGGTGCACCTTGCAGGATCTTAGTTCCTTAGTTCAATCGAACCCTTGCGCCCTGCAGTGAAAGTGTAGAGTTTTAACTCCTGGATTTACATCTTTATGTGTAACGTGTTGTGCTAAAAAAATAAAACAACTCCCTACTGCTAGCTCTGCTGCCATTCCCCTGGTCTTGGAGACCACCATCCTCTCCCTGTGCCGCCTGCTGTAACATCCCTACTGACTTCCCACTGCTGCTCCTGCCCCCAGGATCTGCTTGCTCTACACCCGGCAGCTGGATGTGCCTTTTAAATGTAGATGAGGTCATGTCATCTCCTGCTCAAAGCCCTCCAGTGGTTTCCTATGGTCCACTTCAGGAGAAACACAGAGTTCCTGACCTGATCTATAAGCCCATGTGAGTTCCAGTCTCCCTTTGCCTCACTCTTCTTTCATTCCTAAAACATACCCACAGCGGTTTTGCAGTTGTTTCCTTCTGACCCTCCCATAGTGGTTTCTCTTCATACTTTAGGTTCAGAGAAGCCATCGCTGTCCTCTAGTATCACCCCATCATCTCTCCCAGGCCCTTATATGTTTCTATGCAATACTTGATTTCATTTGGAATTTTATGTTTTTAATTTTAATTTTTTAAGTTTCTGCTTACTTTTTAGTTCCATTGGGGTGGGCCTCTTTCGCTATTGCTGTATCTCTTTTATAAGGGCAAGAAGCTATCATCTTGTTTACTCTTGTCTACTCATCTCTTATCATCATAGCCTGTGCCTAGCACAATTCCTGGAACATAATGAGGGCACAAACGATCTTTGTCCAGTGACTGAATGAAGGAGTTGGCCTGCTACAGTGGAATCCTTAGACTCAGAGAAACCAGGGTGTGCATTATACCTGCCAGGGTCCTGGGCCCTCAGCAAAGCTCTGGCAGCAGAAGTCACACCTTTGCGGCTTCTAAAGGCCCCGGAATGAGGGGCAGTTCCTGTGGTGGCCAAGGAGACAGGGGATGAGCCACAGACTCTAAACACTGAGTATTCTCAGTTTTGTGTGCTTTCTGATTCATTCTGGTGCATAGACCAAAGTTCCAAGAGAGCAATGAAAAGCACACTCATGGTGGTTCTAGAAGGCAACAGGCCTGAAAGCTTCGCAGCAGCCTCATGTGGTGTGGGGAGAATTACGAAACTTGTCTCTTATGAAAGAACTCTCTTGGCTGTGGATCATCATTTGAATAAAAATCAAATGACTTCGGATCTGTCCAAAATGAAGGATGTTTTAATACTTTGTGTGTAAAAACACTGATTTTTTTGCTTCTTTTTTATTAAACAGATTTTATTATTTTTCAGAATCTTGTCAGCATAATCATTTTATGGGTGGATGAAATATTCAGCCCTGTTGCTGCAGGAGTTCTTTCACAGCAATTACCTTGTGGCATTTTCGCTGTAATTAGGTTTTCACCGAGGATTTTTCCCTGGGTCTCTGTAATAAATGAAATATGACCAGAATTTAAATTTGTCAATTACAAGCAAGCATAGTGCATAAACACACAACAGAGCCATGAATTCCAAACCACAGGCTGTTGCTGGGGGGCGGGGGTGGGGGCAGATGATCTGAAAATTAAAATGGAAATAAAACTACTGACTGGCAAGTGAAAAGTGGCCCCCAAAGAAAGCAGATCTCCCCTAACACTCATGCATGATTCTGCCCAACAGGGCGAACTCTTGATTACAAATTCTTCACCGTGAAACTAACAAATCAAGCAGCAAGAAGTGAATCTGTGTTAAAATGATTTATACTGGCCTCCGATCTCTTGCTCTGGGTCTTCCTATATTTCTTGAGTCTAGATCAAAAGGATTTTGGACATGGTTGGCCAGAGTCCCATTGCCTTGTGCAACCTGTTGGTGATCAAGGATAGACAGATTTGGGACAGGGTCTGCTGCCTCCCGCTAGCTCCATTTTCACTGGCCTGCCTTCAGTAACTGCTCCTGTGGGGCCCTCTGCTGGCCATCCCTTGTACAGGGGAAAATTCTGGGAGTATGCACTGTTGAGGACTCTTGACAGATCCTTTATTTCATTAAACAAACCACAAAGCAAGAGCTACTTTTTTGAATTGCATGTGTAAGAACTCTTAAGCAAAGAAAAAGAAACACATTTTTTGGAAAACTTACCGAGTATCATGTGTTTGTTCATGCAGCAAATCTTTCCTATGTATCTCTTCTGTGTCAGTCATATAGCAGTGAGCCCAAACTGACAGGTCTCTCGCTGGTCTGCACGTAGACACGGACAGTTCACAGTCTGGAGGGAGAAACAGGCTAGAACTCACAAATGGCACAGTTTAATTAGGCACTGTCATACAGGGCGTGTGATGTGGTTGAGGCAGCTTTCAGGGAGAATGTCCCTGGGGTAGGGACACTTGGGCTAAGATCAGAGGGAGAGAAGGGCATTCCGGGCAGAGGCAACAGCACGTTCAGGATCAGAAGACAATCCTAGTACACGAGAGGGTTTGAAGGAATGTCCAGCAAGGCTGGAGTGCTGGGAGCAAGGGGATGCCTAGGCAAGAGGAGATGGGAGGAGGGGGCAGAGGCCAGGCCATGGAGGGCGTGTGGAGGGACAGCATCTCTCCTGACACCTGTGGGAAGCCACTAAGGGCTCCCAGGTAGAGGGCGGGAATGATGCTGGTTGATAGCATCATATTTGTGGTTTGGAAAGATGACCCTGGCTTCCTGATGGGGAGCAGGTTGAAAGAGGAGACAAATAGGCTTGGAAGTCCAGTTAGGAGTTAGTGGGATAGTCCATGTGACAGTTGGCAATACCTTGTTTAAAATGGTGGCGTCCAGTGGTGAAGATTCTGCACTTCGACTCCAGGGGCACGGGTTAGACCCGTTGTCGGGGAACTGAGATCTTACATGCTGTGTGCGTGCTAAGTCGCTTTTAGTCGTGCCCGAATCTTTGCGACCCTACGGCTGTAGCCTGCCAGGCTCCTCTGTCCATTGGATTCTCCAAGCAAGAATACTAGAGTGGGTTTCCATGCCCTCCTCCAGAGGATCTTCCCAACTCAGGGATCGAACCCACGTCTCTTATGTCTCCTGGATTGGCAGGTGGGTTCTTTACCCCTGAGCCACCTGGGAAGCCCATGCTGTATGAGGAATGGCCAAAAAATAAAAAAAATCTTTTTTCTAAATGGTTTCAGAGAGATGGTAATGAAATCAAAGAGCATTTAAGGGGTAGAATCCGCATGGACTTGGTGATGAGTGAGATATGGTGGGAAGAACAGGGGCAGGATCTATTATCTCATTTAATTGTTAGAACCTTGCAAAATAGCATTATCCCCAATTAACATCTGAGGAAAACTGTGGCTCAGAGAGGTTTAGTGTTGGGCTTGAGATCACTCAGCTGGGAAGTGGGCAGGGTCTATGCCTATTAGTCCGCTGCAGTGTCTCTGAGATCCCTTGGGGTTATTTACCCCAAATTCATCTCCCCTGTGTACTCTCAATGTACCTTCAACTTCTTGAGAAGACCCTAAAATGCTCGTTGTATTTGTTTCCTTGTTTTTCTTTCCTGCTAGACTGTTGAAGCTTCGGCCTTGTCCTGACGCTCAGTGAGGAGTCCAGTGCCTGGCTCAGGGTGGGAGCCGGGGAGACTTTGCTGAGTGAATAAGAAACTTTCATCAGCCTCCTGTGGAAGGGAGCCAGGGCAATGTATTCTCACTGACCTAATTCTCTCTTACCCCGGGACCACGGGTTTGGGATTTTTGTTGGATTTGAGGCAGGAGGTAAAAGCCCTACTCCCAGGGTAAAGGGATTGGAGATTCATTCCCTGTGGACCAGAACTCTAAGATAAGAGCAACAGGAGAAGTAGGAGAGGAGGCTGGACCCTCCCCAGACCACATATTCCTCATCTTGCAGTCAGGAGACCTCCCTGACCACACACATGCAGAAAGGCTCCTTGGATGTCAAAAGAGAGTGATGCTAATTAGTCCAGGCTACACACAGGCTTTTGTGGTAGAATCCCTCTTGGCTAAGAGACGTGTGTGTGCACGTGGGAGGATCCTGAGATGCACCAAATATGGACCGTGAACCAGGCAAATTGAAATGATTGGCCAAAGGAAACCCAGAAGAAACTCCCCCTGTGAGTGATTTCAATCGCCGCAAGGGGTGACTCAGGAACCCGCTCTTTGAGCTCGCTTGTATGTCTATCCACACATACTATACTCCTTTTCCTCCCAATAAACACTTTCCTAGTTTCACCACTTTTCATTTTTGTAGGGATTCTTTTTGGCAAAGCCAAAAGGCCCGGGGCCTTGTGACCAGCCTTTGGTCTAGTGGCTGGGCTCTCCTGCTGGCACCTCCACGACCTGGCCTCCGTCTCTGGCCAGGGAGCTGAAGTCCCTGAAGTCCCCACTCCAAGTTGCGGAGTGGTCTCGAAGACCTCCAGATATCAGAATGCTCAAGATGAATTTTCAAGAAGGATTTAGAAGCGTCTAGTATGGTTAAAAAAGCACAGGCTTCAAAACCATGTGCCTTTGGACTTCTATCTTCGCTCATCAGTTTATAAGCTGTGCATTCTAGAGTTATCCTTTTTATCCTTTTAGAGTTGTGCTCATGTCCTCCTGGGGAAAGTAAGGATTCCTTGAGTATTTACTTCATTGGGTTGTTTGAATATTGCCTTTGATCATCTATGCAAAGGACTTGGTCCATTGGTATATAAATTCCTTATTTTGTAGGAAAAAAGTGTCAAAGTGACATGGCTAGCCAAGAAGGTGGATAAAGCTATGAATTTCTTTCCATCTGCCTCAAAGCTCCTGTCACTTACAGATTTCTCTTCCTGCAGTTTATTCTGGAATAAGGAGGGAGGAAGTTGGCTCTCTGGGGGTCCCTGACAGGCTGACAGATGTCCCTTAAGGCAGCTTTCAACAGAGAACTCTTTTTTATTGTTATTATTATTCTTTGTGATTTACAGCATGTGCCTACAAGCCTCTGGGCATGATCGTAGGTTAGGAATTAATAAATCATATCTGGTTCCTCTTTTATTCATGGCTCCCACAAAGTTAAACATGGAGACAAGAAGGAGGACCCAAGAAAACAAAATGTCCCAAAGTCTGGATTCTGAGACACAGAAGGCTGTGGGAGGAACAACACCTAGCCAGAATTGCAGTTGGAGCGAGACAGGTAGATACCAGATGGAGCTGAGGAGCCTGCGCACATGCCAGAGAGCAGCAAGTCCTTCCTTTAGATTTAAGGAATCCAGAAGTCTGGGATCATACATGAAAGTGCAGGTCACTCAGTCATGTCTGACTCTTTTGTGACCCCATGGACTGTAACCTGCCAGGCTCCTCCGTCCATGGGATTTCCCAGGCGAGAATTCTGGAATGGATTGTCGTTTTCTTCTCTAGGAGATTACCCAGAGTGAACCCATGTTCCCTGAATTGGCAGGCAGACTCTTTACAGTCTGAACCACCAGGGAAGCTGGGATCATACATGCATGGATTCGAATCCTGGCCACGCAACTTATTTCTGTTAGCTGAGCCAAGGGCTCAAGGTCTCACAGCCGGTTGTTTGCAGAACTGGACTAAGATGAACCCAAACATGTGGGTGGTTCTCAGTCACTGTAGGAGAAGGAAAAGAATTTTCCCTCTACTCTTTTAAGTTCTTGGCTAAAACTCCCTGTAATATAAAGACGGGCTTCCCTGGTGGCTCAGACGGTAAAGAATGCATCTGCAATGTGGGACACCTGGCTTCGATCCCTGGATTGGGAAGATCCCCTGGAGGAGGGCATGGCAATCCACTCCAGCTCTTACCTGGAGAATTGCCATGGACAGAGGAGCCTGGTGGGCTACAGTCCACAGGGTTGCAAAGAGCATATACAAACTGAGCAACTAAGCACAACAATATAAAGACAGATTTTATTACAAGAGGAAAACAAACAGAAGTATAGTAACATTGTTAGAAAACAAAATTCAACTGAGTAATTTTAAAGCTCCACTGGCTTTATTCAGCAATTCATGAACCAGGCAGCATCTGAGCCAGCAGATAGAAAGGAGCTCTGAGGAGCTGTACAAGACGAAAGACTTTTATAGGGAGAAGAGAGGAGGAGCAAGGATGCTATACTAGGTAAAGAAGTGGGTTGGTTACCGTACGGTTACTTTCCTTTAGGTGCTGGCAGGGGTCTCTCGGGCAGATCACCCCACTAGTGCCAATCAGGTGATTCCTGACCATCTAGTTTAAGATTCCTCTTCTGTGGGAATCAAAACCATGATTGTATTAAGTCTCAGTCTGGGGACTTGGGACTCAGCATAAGTAACTCCATTTAGAGTCTGCTGCCCTCTTTGTTTTCACACTGCCCTTTCGGACCTCTCTCCCACCAAATCCCCCACCCCACCTCCCTAGAGCACCACTGAGCATGGAGCTGAGCTCTTTGTGCTTTACAGCAGGTTCCCACTAGCTGTGTACTTTACACATCAATCCCAACCTCCCAACTCATCTCCCCCACGCCCACCTGTCTGTCCTCTACATCTCTGTCTCTATTCCTGCCCTGCAAATAGGTTCATCAGTACCATTTTCCTAGATACAATGGCTCAGATCCTAAAGAATCTGCCTGCAATGCAGGAAACCCGTGTTCCATCCCCAGGTTGGGAAGATCCCCTGGAGAAGGGAATGGTAACTGACTCCAGTGTTCTTGCCTGGTGAATTCCATGGTCAGAGGGGCCTGGTAGGCCACAGTCCATGGGACTGCAAAGAGTCGGATACGACTGAGTGACTAACACACACACACATACACACACACAAACACATGGTATTTGTGTCTTTCTGACTTACCTCACTCTGTATGACAGACTCTAGGTCCATTCACATCTCCACAAATAACCCAATATTGCTCCTTTTTATGGCTGAGTAATATTCCATTGACCCTGATGCTGGGACTTCCCTGGTGGCTCAGAGGGTAAAGCATCTGCCTGTGATGCGGGAGACCTAGGTTCAATCCCTGGGTCGGGAAGATCCCCTGGAGAAGGAAATGGCAACCCACTCCAGTATTCTTGCCTGGAGAATCCCATGGAAGGAGGAGCCTGGTGGCCTACAGTCCACGGGGTCGCGAAGAGTTGGACACGACTGAGCGACTTCACTTAGCAGCTTAGCACTTAGTATTCCATTGACCCTGATGCTGGGAAATATTGAAGGCAGAAGGAGGCGGCAGAGGGTGATTGTCTAGATAGCATCACCAACTCAATAGACATGAATCTGAGCAAACCCTGGGAGATAATGGGGGACAGGGAAGCCTGCTGTGCTACAGTCCATGGGGTTGCAAAGAAACAGACATGACTTAGCCACTGAACAACAACAGTATTCCATTGTGTATCATGTATATCACGTCTTCTTTATCCATTCATCTGTCAGTGAACATTCTGGCTGGTTCCAGGTCCTGGCTACTGTAAATAGTGTTGCAATGAACATTGGAGTGTATGTGTCTTTTTGAATTATGGTTTTCTCAAGGTGTATTCCCAGTAGAGGGATTTCTGGATCAAACGGTAGTTCTATTTTTAGTTTCTTAAGGAACCTCTATACTGTTCTCCATAGTGACTGTATCAATTTACATTCCCAGCAATTCTTTTGTTTTCAACAACATGTGTATGGATGTGAGAGTTGGACTGCGAAGAAGGCTGAGCGCCGAAGAATTGATGCTTTTGAACTGTGGTGTTGGAGAAGACTCTTGAGAGTCCCTTGGACTGCAAGGAGATCCAATCAGTCCATTCTGAAGGAGATCAGCCCTGGGATTTCTTTGGAAGGACTGATGCTAAAGCTGAAGCTCCAGTACTTTGACCACCTCATGCGAAGAGGTGACTCATTGGAAAAGACTTTGATGCTGGGAGGGATTGGGGGCAGGAGGAGAAGAGGATGACAGAGGATGAGATGGCTGGATGGCATCACGGACTCGATGGACATGAGTCTGAGTGAACTCTGGGAGTTGGTGATGGACAGGGAGGCCTGGTGTGCTGCGATTCATGGGGTCGCAAAGAGTCGGACACGAGTGAGCGACTGAACTGAACTGAACTGAACTGAACTTATACCTTGTATATGGGCTTTCCTGGTGGCTCAGATGGTAAAAGAATCCGCCTGCAATGTGGGAGAACTGGGTTTGATCCCTGGGTTGGGACGATCCCCTGGAGGAGGGCATGGCAAACCACGCCAGCCAGTGTTCTTGCCCTGAGAATCCCCATGGACAGAGAAGCCTGGTGGGCTATAGTACACTAGCTGAGTAGCTCCCTGAGATGGCCCAAGCCTCCACTCTAAATACCAGCTTACCCAAAGACAAAAGAAAGACAGGGAGGCTGGTTAAGGGAGGCTCCCAGGAAAGGCACAGTAAATAAGAGTGAGATTTGCTATGAAGATTTAAGTCAGTGCCTTCTTCATTGACCATATTTTTTTCTGATTTAGCGTCATCCTTGGGATTCCCTAGTGGCTCAGATGGTAAAGCATCTCCCTGCAGTGTGGGAGACCTGAGTTCGATCCCTGGGTCAGGAAGATCCCCTGGAGAAGGAAATGGAAACCCACTTTAGTACTGTTGCCTAAAAATTCCATGGGCGGAGGAGTCTGGTGGGTTACAGTCCATGGGGTTGCAAAGAGTTGGACACAACTGAGCGACTTCACTTTTTTCTTCTTCCTCGTACAAAGAAGGGGATGTCTACAAATAGAGATATCCTTTCTATAAATGTTAATGTCCTTACATAAGGGATTACTACTCTGTTTAAGAGCTTCTCTTGAGTCTGCAGTTTCTCAAAATAATCGGTTCAAAATAATCCTTATGCCAAAAAGCCGTAATTTGGGGTGGCATATTCTGCTACCCTTCACCATCATGTTATACTGTTTATGAGCATAATATGGCATATTTATTATTGCTGTTTAGTTGCTAAGTCCTGTATGACTCTCTTGTGACCCTATGGACTATAGCCCGCCAGGCTCCTCTGTCCATCCATGGGATCTTCCAGGCAAGAATACTGGAGAGTGTTGCCATTTCCTCCTCTGGGGAATCTTCCTGACCCAGGGATAGAACTCTCACTCCCTGCATTGGCAAACAGATTCTTTACCACTGAGCCACCAGAGAAGCCCCTTTTTGTTGCTTAAATATTTACTGCATAACTATGAGTTCCTTAAAACAAATGCCTAGTATACAAAAAGAGCTCAATAAATGCATGTGGAACGTTTTACTGCCTTAGACTTTTCACTTCTGAAATTCCCTGCCCCCTCAATACCCTGCTCCCATCCCACAATTACATTGATCACCAGAAAAACCATTTTAGAGAGAAACATCTTAAGATCTTCACAAATTACCAAATTCACAATATAAAAATGAATATCAGCAGAGTATGGGGCTGTCTTTCAAACGTTACGTCCCTCTAGTCATGTTTTCCTGGGTAAACTGTCATATCACACATTGATGACTGACTTTTTTCCCTACTCCTCGATGGCCACTTTTTGCAATGAAATAACCATTTTAATCTTAGGAGACTTGCCCCATATGTGCTGCAGAGTGGTGATGAAGGGAGAGCTGGGCTCCCTTACTCCATTCCAAGGACAGCAGGATTCAAATTCTCTCCACAGCAAAGCGTTAACCTGTCACACACTAACCCCTGGGATGCTTGCCCAGAGTCAAAGCCAGGGCACCCCACACCAGGGGCCAGTGGTGTTCTATGTGGGCCATTCCTTCCCCAAGGCCAGGGCAACCCTCTTTGGGGCCACTAGCAAAGTCTCTCATATTAATCCTGGGTTTTCTAATATTCCCAGGCTTATGTCCTTACCTAGTCAATATATCATTTTTAATGTAAATTTTCCGCAGTTACAAAACCAAAACTATCCCAGAAGACTCAGAAAAGTGTCCCCAAAGGAAAGCCAGAGATCAGATCACCAGTAGTTTCTCCACATAGGACGATGCTGCTGGTATTTTTGCACAAAGTCTACTAGTCTTTTCCCTCCTCCTAGTCTGTAGCTCTAGAAAAAGAATTTTCCTTCAGATGTCCTCATATTTAAGATAAGGGGAGGAAAAGTTCCTTCTGTTATCCTTTCCAGAAAGAACCCAATAATTCCTATTATGTAGACTCTTTCAAATAAGCAGTCTGTTCAACACTGTTGCTAAGCCATTTGTTGCTATAGCGATGCTTGGCCTTAGAGTGCAATAAACAAGCTTCCTGACCCAGCCTCTGAACGGAAGCCACCATTATCTCCCCCAGAGCTTTCCAGAGTGGCTCATTTTGCCAAAGCCATTCGTTTAAATTAGCAGCTCCCTTCTTAGTCGCTACTGTCTCTTTTGCTTCACACCATGCCTCACCAGGGGGCTGAAAAGCAGTGAGGACAGTACACTGAGGCTGGAAGGCTGGTGGCCACTGCCCTTTGGTGGGCGGCCTCTGAGGGTCTGACGCACATGCAGAGGCTTCTCTTCTGGTGCTGTCTTTGCTGGGCACACCGTCCACCGTCTTGAATGCATGTCACCCAGGCCAAAGCAAGGCAGGCTTCAGGCTTATGGGTTCAATTTAATTATATCGAAAAGTCTGATGATACCATATTTAACCAACCCCATGTAACTTTGTTTGAACTAAACATATTGAGACAATCTCACACAGAACATATTGGAAAGCTCTTTGGAATGTTATGTACAGCAGCAAAATATTACAGCTGAAGGGATGTCGATTGGTGATGGGGAAGATATTCAAAGTAGAAAACATACATTATTTCATTTGATTCTGGCAACAATCCTTAAGGGCAGGCAATATCTTTTCTTTCCTCTTTTAAAGATGTGGAAGCAGAGGCTTAAAAAGGTTAAATGATTTTCCCAAGATCCCGGAGCAGAAAGTGGTAGAGTTGATTTCAAACCAATACTGTCTACCTTGGAGTCTGCTCTCTTGGCCCTTGTGACATCACCTTGAAGGACAGCAATAGATATGCATGGAGCTCCTATTCTTTGCACAAAACACTGCTGGTTTTACATGTTCCATTTAAGCGTCATGATTGGCCTGGGTAGACACTGCCACACCTGTTTGACAGACAGTGAAGCTGAGGCCCAGATATACGGCATGGCCAAGATTGTCTAGCCAGGAGTAGAGTGAAACTTGAACTCATACTACCTTGGCTTCAAAGCCTGGGCTGCTTCTTCTGTACAGCCTTGCCTGGTACCTAAAAACCATTAAGACTACAGCCCTCATGTACAAATGAGGAAACTGAGGCCTGGAAATACAGTGGCCTGCCCAAGGTCATTGTTCAAGGTTTAGAGACCACCTCCCTCTGGCTTGACAAGAGCTTCTTTGCTGGTCTGATATGCAAAAAAACTTTTTTTTTTAAATTTACTTATTTTAGTTGGAGGTTAATTACTTTATAATATTGTAGTGGTTTTTGCAAAAAACTTTTTAAATTAGCCAAATCCCAGGTGACTCCCAAGCAACTGCTCTTGAAGAATGGTTTATTACAGGATTACAGTGAAGTTGTGAGCTATTTCTTCTCTGTGCTTGGTCATCTCTTCTCCCTAAACTGCCTTTGTCAAGCCTCACATTCATGGAAATTCATCTTGGAAGTGAAGTTTCTGATATCAGATCTTGTTTATTATCCCCCCTCCCCCTCTGCTGGGCCATCGAAGGTGGTGGTGCCAGTTCTGCTTCCAAAGATCGCACCGCCTATTGATCATGCTCTCAAATGATGTCTTGTTCCAGGTTCTGGTAACTGTCTTCTCCCCGTACCACTTCAGGCTGTGGACAGAAACGATGCCAGACTGTTTTTAGCCATGGTGTCAATATCCCACAGCCTTCTTCTTCATCCAGTCTTGCCCACATCTTTGTAACTGTCTCTCCTTCTTCACCCAGTTTGAGTGTCTCCCACCTGGACTGTGACTGATTCACTCACCCCGTTATTCTCTGACTCATCCTCCACTTTATTTCCTTCCCCAAATTTACCACAATTAGTAATTGTTTCACATATTATGAATTTGCTCTCTTAATGTTTTTCTCCCTTCTACAATATCAGCTTCAAGAAGACCAAGACTTTACTGATTTACTATCAAATATTTTCTCCTAACATCAGGATGGCCATCTTTTCAGCCCAAGCAACTGTCAGTTTTTCAGGGAGTTTTCAGGGAGACCTCTGGAATGATTCGTTGCAACTGAAGGTAATGTTGGTGGCCCCCTCCATTGAAAGGTCCCCTCTGAGAGTCTTTTTTTAGGTGAGAGCAAAGGTGGTGTTTCAGAGCTCTGTCTGACCCTGATTGCTTCTTTGGATTTGTCCTGGATGGTTCCCACTGCCATGATGCTGACGGTCAGGAGCATAGATATCACTGTGCCAAGATCAAATTACTCTCAACCAAGTTGAGTATGTGCACTGAATAGGGCTGTGGTGCTGCGGCAATGCCTCTAGAAAAGGAAATCCACCCGTGCAGAACATGCTCTGCCTTCAGCTGCTGAACACTGGATGAGGAGTCCCGTGAAAAGAAATGGAAACCTCACCCCCGAGTCCACCCAGATGATCTATCCAAGGCCGTTCAGGAGGCGCCATGGGATCTCCATTTATTTGGTGCCGGAAGGAGGACTCTCACTTCAGACACACAGTGACCAGCACTCCCAGCGTCAGGCAATCCAGGGACTTCCCCAGCTTCTTTCCGAAGATAGTCTAGCCTCCACTTCACTGGCCAAGGCTTGCAGTCTCTCATCAGCATGAGAGACAGGCCATGCTGAGTTTGAGAGTTTAGGCCCTGGAGTCTGGTAACCTGGTTCAAATTTGGGATTCTCCATTTACTAGCTCTGGGACTCTGAGCAACTCACTTAACTTTCCTGGACCTCCGTTTTTTCATCTGTATAATGGGAATACCATCAGCCTTCTGAATATACACATGTGGAACCCACAGTTATGGAGGGCCAATTGTACTATTCCTTTTTATATAAGAAACTTGAACATCTTTGGATTTCAGTGTCTGCAGGGGTTTCTGTGACCAATCCTTCCTAGATACCACGGGAAGACTGTACTCAAACCTACATCCTAGGGTCATGCTGCTACTGCTACGGCTGCTAAGTCACTTCAGTCATGTCCGACTCTGTGCGACCCCATAGACAGCAGCTCATCAGGCTCCCTGTCCCTGGGATTCTCCAGGCAAGAATACTGGAGTGGGTTGCCATTTCCTTCTCCAATGCATGAGAGTGAAAAGTCAAAGTGAAGTCGCTCAGTCGTGTCCAACTCTTAGCAACCCCATGGACTGCAGTCCACCAGGCTCCTCCATCCAAGGGATTCTCCAGGCAAGAGAACTGGAGTGGGCTGCCATTGCCTTCTCTTCCTAGGGTCATGGTGAAGATTAAACCAAACAAGATAAACAGAGTAAGGCACGGGTTCATGCTCAATGAAGTGTTACTCTAGCAATTTTAAGGCAATGTCACATTTTCCTTTGAAAGGTCTGCTGGGTAATTTTTAAACAACCTAGTTTTACAGCCCTTACACCCCTTCTCTATCATCTTTCCTTTGTATTTCACTGTTTCCCTAAAGCAGGCATTTAGGTTGTCTTCTAGTTCTGCTCCAACCCAACATTTAAAAAGCTTCCTTGTCACTGCTTGTGAACCCCACCCCATGGCCACCAGTGGCCCAGCTAAGGGAAATATGTTAGTGACACAGAATATTTCCCCAGAAGCCTTCCCCGTACTACCCTGGGGCTCTTGGACCTGCCATTGAGCCCACCAGGCCCCTCCTCTCCCACCCCACTGTCCTGGCAGTGCGGGAGAGCCCAGGGCTGTGTGGACAACTGGGAGCAATGGCAGGCTCTGTGCTGGAATCTGGTATCTGCCGTTTATTTAGTTGTGTGAATTCCGGGACTCTAAGGAATTGCCCTGTGCCCCAGTATTCTCATTTGTAAATGTAGTGTGAAAAACATCTGTACCCAGGGCTTGGAAATGGAAATCATTTCTATTAAATTTAGGATTTTCTTTTCTTTTCTGGAGGAACTCTTAATACACCTGGGATGATTAAATGAATATTTCTAATACCTGAGATTGCATCAAATGGTATGAAGTACAGGCCAATCCTGCTGGTTAAAGTGATTGCATTTCTAAGATTGCATTTCTTCTTTTTTACCTAACTATGGCTCCCAAATCACTGCAGATGGTGACCGCAGCCATGAAATTAAAAGACGCTTTACTCCTTGGAAGGAAAGTTATGACCAACCTAGATAGCATATTCAAAAGCAGAGACATTACTTTGCCAACAAAGGTCTGTCTAGTCAAGGCTATGGTTTTTCCAGTGGTCATGTATGGATGTGAGAGTTGGACTGTGAAGAAAGCTGAGCCCCAAAGAATTGATGCTTTTGAACTGTGGTGTTGAAGAAGACTCCTGAGAGTCCCTTGGACTGCAAGGAGATCCAACCAGTCCATCCTAAAGGAGATCAGTCTTGGGTGTTCTTTGGAATAACTGATGCTGAAGCTGAGACTCCAGTACTTTGGCTACCTCATGCGAAGAGTTGACTCATTGGAAAAGCCTCTGATGCTGGGAGGGATTGGGAGCAGGAGGAGAAGGGGATGACAGAGGATGAGATGTCTGGATGGCATCACCAACTCGATGGACATGAGTTTGAGTGAACTCTGGGAGTTGGTAATGGACAGGAGGCCTGGTGTGCTGCAATTCATGGGGTCTCAAAGAGTCGGACACGACTGAGTGACTGAACTGAACTGAACTGAGAGGGTGGTCTTTGACTTTTAAGTATTGATCTAATCAGATGGGTTTTTTTTTCCCCTTCCTTCCTCCCTTCCTTCCTTCTCTACTTTTGGTGGAGGGACGATGCTGAGGTTGGCAATCAGATGGGCAAACCATGGCAGTTCTTACACTGAGAGCTGCCCGTGTCTACTTCACTACACTTAAAGAGCAATAACTGTGGCAACTGCTGCTGCTATTTAGGGTCTGCTCAGCAAAGTTCTTACTGCTCATCTCTTCACCAAAGCTGAGAAAGCCTCCAAGACCTTCGTCTGCTTGCCAGCCTCACTTCTCAGCCTTTTGGCCCACCTACCCTATACTCGGCCATTCCCCAGACTCGTCAGATTGCTCTCCATGGCACTGTCTCTGCCCTGATGCCCCCTGGAGGAACGTTGCTTGTCTTTCCAGAAACAGATACAGTAGCTCCCTGAGGCTGTAAGTTGTGCTTCTCAAAGAATAGCCTTTGCCCGATACCAGTTTGCAAACAGTAACTGGTCCACAAGAAGACAAGTACAAAATATGGCAATATGACAGAGCAATTTTAAGTCTGTTGAATCCTGTTTATGTTGTAATTGTGTCTATCTTTGCTTGTTCCAATTTTTAATTTACAGAAGTGTTGGTATATGAGGGAGCAGGGGAGCAGATGGTGTTTTTGTTTCCTGCAGCTAGTTTGAGAAGCTCTGGTCCAGACTAACATGCCTAACCCCTAACTTGGCTTGCTTTCCTGTGACCACCCACCTCCACCTTGCCCAGCCTCACCTTCCTCCCCATTTCCCCTTTTCCCAACCTTCCCATTCCCAACTGCTTCCCTGCCTTGAGTCTTCCGATGTATTCTATCTTCTGCCTGGTAGCTCTTGCACCCTCTCTCTGTTTGGCCTCTGCTTCAGGACCCCTAGGGCAGCTCAAGCGTGGCTTCCTCAGCCACGCCTCCCAACACGTTGCAGTCTCACTTAGGGCAGCCCTCGTACTTCTGGGACACCTGCTTTTCCTCTTTCTTCCTAGCTCCTGATCCCAACTGGAGAGTTGCTGGGAGTTCCATTGCTTGGGAACATGATATCCCATCCCTACAAAGCAAGTAATATCATACTAGTTGTCCATCATCCTCCTGGTTTCCAGTAAAATGCCTGGCACATAGAATATGCTCAGTGAACATTGTCTGGCTCTTTGGATAACTGAGTAAATGAATGCTCAACAAAACGCAAAGATCACTAACTATTTTAGTGAATTATCTGCTTGCTCTTGGGCAGAGCTGTTCATTTCACCTTCCTACACCCCTTTTATGCCTTATTAAACTTATTTTAAAAACAGCATTTCTTCAAATATATATGATCAAAACATAGGGCTTTAGGATCAGGGAGAAAGGAGTTTAACTCCTACCTCTTCCACCAGGCACCTGTACAACCATAGGCAAGTCATCGAGCTCAGTGCAAATTCAGTTTTTCTCATATGAAAAATAGGTGCATAAACACTTACCTCACGGGACTGTTAGACAACTAGGTGAGATGGTGCAGTTAAAATCACGGTGCGGAGTGGCCCAAGGTGGATGTCCAATCAGCATGCGCTCTTCTCTCCTCTTGTCCCCCCTCCTTATTCGGTCATGACTTCATGAGAGGCACACGCTGTGCCTTATTCATCACGCTGCCGCTGGAGCCTGGGGTACAGTAGGCACTAAGTACAAATATACGGAGTGCATGGAGTTATTAAATTATTAATAAATTGCTAAACATAAAAGGCTTCCCTGTGGCTCAGACGGTAAAGAATCTGCCTGCAGTGCGAGAGACCCAGGTTCTATCCCTGTTTGGGAAGATCCCCTGGAGAAGGGAATGGCAACCCCTCCAGTATTCTTGCCTGCAGAATCCCATGAACAGGAGCGCCTGATGGGCTATAGTCCATGGGGTCGCAAAGAGTCAGACACGACTGAGCAACAGACACTTTCACTTTCACAGACATCAGATAATTGTACCGAGTGATCAATATTTTCAGTTTCTTAATATGAAAAGTGGAGATAATAACCTTTATTGTTGAGACAATTAAACAAAATAATCCATGTGTGTGTATAACATAAAGTGTTCGATAGCTGGTCATTGATAGTATTATAATTACTAATTGATCAGTTTGTATCCCCAAATTCTCAGCCCAAGTGCATTTGAAATAAAGCAAGAAAGCCAACAAATAAAAGCAGTGGACAGTGGTTTGGCTGGACTTCTTTCCAGAAATGTTGTGAGTAGATAACCCACCACCACCCCACTATGAGCACAGCTCAGGTCATAAAGTTGAAAGCAAATTGGCTTGTAATCAGGAATGACGGCAGGGGGTGCTCTTTCCTTAATAAAGAGATGGCCAACTGCGTGCAGCTTTGATGCAGAACTTGTCAGTTTAGCAGTCAGGAGCAGTAAGCTCCGTGGGGCTGGAATCGTGTAGGTTCTGAAGAGAAATCTGCTGATTGATACTCCCAAACCAGGGCCCTGAATGTTAGCCCCTTTGGCCGGCATGGGGACTGGACTGGTCCCATGCCCTCTCTATCACCAGCTTAAAGCGGGGTGTCAGTGTGCGTGGATGGAGGAGAGAAGCAGAGGGCGAGGCGCCACACAGCTCGGCGGCCCTCCCCACCGTTTGGGCTGTTCTTCTCTCACCGGGCCTCCCGGGCGGGTGTGGAGAGGAGCAGCAGGCTGCCCTTTCTGAATTCTTGCTTGCACATCGGCCCCTCGTGAGCTCACTCACAGCAGCCTTTTAAAGCACACAGTTGTTCATCAGGGTGACGTTCTCTCAGGTGGAGGTGATTTCCTGGTTGCAACAAGGCTTAGCCTTGGTCCTGTCTCTAAGGTCACTAGTAACTTGAAGGAAGATATAGAAGGCTTACCTATCAGATCCAGTGATACACAGCATCTGGTTATCCTCTCCAATCTCGAACCATGCTATCTCTTCCAGAAGCCTTCCCTGGCCCTTTTGTTCAGGCTAATAGCCCCTCTATGCACGCAGCACCACTATTCTTCTCCACCATCACACTCAGCCCATTGAATTGTCACCAGCTGTTTAATTGCCTGTTTCTTCCTTTCGACTCTGCCGGAGAGTCCCTTTGACTGCAAGGAGATCAAATCAGTCATTCCTAAAGGAAATCAACCCTGAATATTCATCAGAAGAACTGTTGGTGAAGCTGAAGCTCTAATACTTTGGCCACCTGATGTGAAGAGCTGACTTATTGGAAAAGACGCTGATGCTGGGAAAGGCGGAAGGCAAAAGGAGGTGGTGACAGAGGTGAGATGGTTAGACAGCATCACCAACTCAGTGGACATGAATTTGAGCAAAGTCCAGAAGATAATGGAGGACAGAGGAGCCTGGCCTGCGGGTCCATGGGGTTGCTAAGAGTTGGACACGACTTAGCAACTGAACAACAACAGAGATTATCAAGGGCAGAGACAGGTCACTCATTTCTGTGCCCCTAGCACAGGGCTTGGCTCAGAACAGGTGCTCAGGGAATATATGATGAGTGAATGAAAACAAGACTTGGGGAAATTCAGCTAATAGACTGGATAATAAACAAGGACGTAAGGAAAGATGATTCTCAATGGAAGGAGTTGATGAAAGAAACAAGACTAAGTTTATTCAGATTGAGTGTAAAGGTCTGTTCCTAGTTTTAAGACATAAACTGCAGAGGGAGAGGATGGCCCAGTGCTGGCTTGATAGAACCCATGCATGTATGTGGTAGGGGATGGAGGGGCAGAGACAGACCTAGGGTGAGCCTAGAGGTGGAATCTTAGAGTTAACAGTATGGTGTGCAGGCTTGGAAATGGCAACCTTTTTCATAGTCTGTTTGGGTTTGACCATATCTGGAGTTCGGGGATGTGAAAGAGGCAGTTACTTTCGGGGCAGGGGGTAGGATGAGGCAAGAGAAGTGCCCAGAGTGCAAAATATTAAGAGGTCCTCACTCCCAGGCTCATGCTAGTGCAGAATGGGCACCTGAGAGCTGGGGTTTCTTCAGTGTTGCAATTGGGCATCTCTCATCTTCATGCTGGTCTTTACCCTGGGGCCTATCAGGAAGGCTCTGGGAAGTAAAGATGGTTGAACATGCAAGGGATGTTTACCCTGGAGAAGAGAAAACTTCATGGAGCTCCAGTCTCAATAAATAGTTTCTCCTGAACAGCAGAATGAATCAGCCATACATATGCTACCCCTTCCCTTTACCATAACCCTACTGCCACTATCATACCTAGAAATTTAACTATTAGTCCTTAAATAGAATCCCACTTAAAATAATAGCCCTCATGTGCAATTTTCAAGGGACTTCCTCTTAACTTTCACATTCTATTCTCATAATCTAATTTTCATACTTTGTTGTGTGAGGCAATAAACACTAATAATATATGCCAGTTGCCGTGCAGTGGACTTCACACATCTTACTCACTTAAAACTTGCAACACACCACGAAGGGACATCCTCACTTTACAGGCACGAAAACTGAGGCCTAGAAACACAAAATCACTTGCTTATGAATAGAAGCTCATACAGAATCATGTAAGTCACTGCTCCTTCTGTGGTTCCGAAAGAATGGGCCATTTTGTAGAGAGCAGATAAGATATGCAAATATGTTTTGAGATCTTTAAAATGCCCTTTAAATGTATAATACTTGTTGCTGGTTATTATGAGTAGTGCTAACTTATTATATACTTGAACAACTCCTCATAAAATAAATTACCTTTGACTTGGGTGTAACTGGTCTTTTAAAAAAATTTTTCTTTTAGTTGGAAATAACAAAAATTTACCTCCTAGCTTAGACAAAAGCCTGTGTTTATTTTTTGCCTCCTCTATAGAGGACTTAAAACTCAAAGACCTTAGTGGAATCAATTTTAGGGATTCACCAGAGAGGGTTGCAAACTGTTTATCAAATTCTCATTGATTTCTCCCCCATAGGAATTGCCAGCTATACAGGCAGAGCAAAAAGGACTCTCTTCCTGCCCTCCTGAGCAGGTATCTTTGAAACAAAAATGCAGAAATAAATACAGGCATCCATAGTCTCCAAGGCTCTGAGGTTACAATCTATAATTTTCTCTCTTGTTTGAGTTGACCACAAAGTACTGGTATTCACTTTATTTAACAAACAGTGTGAGGCCCTGCTCAAAGCCCTTTACAAATACCTAGTCATTTAATCCTCTTATGAAACCCTCTGAGCTAGAATCTCTGATTAGCATTCATTTTGCAGATGAAGAAGATGAGGCACAGAAGAGAGATACTTTTTGCCCCAGGGGGTTGTTGTTCAGTTGCTCAGTCTTGTCCGACTCCTTGCGACCCCACGGACTGCAGCCCTCCAGTCCTCCCTGTCCTTCACCACCTCCTGGAGTTGGCTCATACTCCTGTCCATTGAATTGGTGATGCCATCCAACCATCTCATCCTCCATCATCCCCTTCTCCTCCTGCCTTTCCCAGCATCAGGGCCTTTTCCAATTAGTTGGCTTCTCGCATCAAGTGGCCAAATTATTGGAGCTTCAGCTTCAGCATCGGTTTTTCCACTGAACATTCAGGATTGATTTTCTTTGGGACTGACAAGTTTGATCTTGCTTTCCAAGGGACTCATGCCTAACCAGGATGCATTGTTGCCTTTTCAACCTCAACCTCTCCAGCTGCAACATTCATGCTTGCAGGACTAAAGTCTCTTGAGCTGGTAGTTTTTTATTTTTTATTGCTAAATGTACCTGAAAAATGTACCAACAACAACCAAGAATTACCTTGCCTGTCTCAGGGTTGCAGACCAGATTTAGCAGAACACATCTGTCTTGGCTAGGGACACCAGAGACCAGGAATTTGAAGCAACGTATTTTATTTTTCCTAGTTAAGTCTGAGTTTGACAAAGGAAACAGAAACCTTGTTTGCAAATGTAGATCCTGCTTGAGGCAAAGCCCCCAGATGCTGTAGTACCTCCAACATCTGGATTAAGAGTCAATTGCAGTTCTGGGTGTTTAGCCTGGTTTCCATGGCAGCAGTCAGCTAAATGGCTTTGTCTGCTTTAACTTTTGATAGAGCTTTAACAATATGATCATGATAATACTTATAACAACATTACAAGCCACAATCATGACCTATACTTACCCAGTGTTTGCTAGGGTCAGGACTGTGATAACAAGCTCTATGGGCTATGGGTCTGATGTCTGATGCTCAGAACAGAACTGCGAGACAGAGGTGATGCTGATGTGGAGTGTACAGATGAGGGAACAGATCTAGAGAAGTTAGTTTCCTCACTTAAAGGCACAAAGAGTTGCAGATTTGAGCTCCCAAACAAGGCCTGCTTGACCAGGGCCTGAGGTAGTTTTCCAAACTGCTTCGCACATTATAGAATCATGTGCGTGAGCTTGGTCACTTCAGTTGTGTCTGACTCTTTGCGACCCATGGGCCATAGTCTGCTGGGCTCCTCTGTCCATGCGGTTCTCCAGGCAAGAATTCTGCAGTGGGTTGCTGTGTCCTCCTCTAGGGGATCTTCCCAACTCAGGGACTGAACCTGCATCTCTTATGTTCACCTGCACTGGCAGGTGGGTTCTTTACTCCTAGTGCTACCTGCTGCTGCTGCTGCTAAGTCGCGTCAGTCGTGTCCAACTCTGTGCGACCCCAGAGACAGCAGCCCACCAGGCTCCCCCGTCCCTGGGATTCTCCAGGCAAGAACACTGGAGTGGGTTGCCATTTCCTTCTCCAGTGCATGAAGGTGAAAAGTGAAAGTGAAGTCGCTCAGTCGTGTCTGACTCCTAGCGGCCCCATGGACTGCAGCCCACTAGGCTCCTCCGTCCATGGGATTTGCTACCTGGGAAGCCCACAAAACCTTGGCCTTAATTCCAAACCCTCATACTGCACATGGAAATTCAGTTTAAGAGTATTCTCAGAACTTCCCTGGTGGTTCAGTCGTTAAGAATCCACCAGCATTCAATGCTGGGGACACAGGTTCGATCCCTGATCCGGGAAGACCTCATATGGTGCAAGGCAACTAAGTCTATGCACACAGTTACTGAGCCCACCTCCTAGAGCCCGTGAGCTGCAGCTACTGAAGCCTGCACGCCCTAGAGCGCATGCTCGCAGCAAGGCCAGCCACTGCAATGAGCCGCCCGCCTACCGCAGCTGGAGAAGGCTCACATGAAGACCCAGCATAGCCACAAGTAAAAATGTAAGTAAATGAAAGCAAACACATACAAAGGGCCATGCTTCAGCTTTCCTTCCTTTATTTGCGTGTGCTTAGTCTCTCAGTCGTGTCCGACTCTTCGTGACCCCATGGACTGTAGCCCACCAGGCTCCTCTGTCCATGGCGTTTTCCAGGCAAGAATATTGGAGTGGGTTGCCATTTCCTACTCCAGGGGGTCTTCCTGGAGTAGATCAACCCAGGAATCAAACCTGTGTCTCTTACATCTTCCACACTGGCAGGCAGATCCTTTACCATTGTGCCAGCTGGAAAGTTTCATTTATTTACTCAAAGACAAAATATTTCCTGAGTCATTATCCTGCACTAAACTGGGGCAAGATAGCTTAGCTTTGGCCATGAAGTGGGGGAAGAAAACATATCCCCTGCTTCATGGGGGAAGCATATAGTATAAAGAGCTAATAAAGGGTGAGAGATGGGTTTTTACCAAGAGATCAGTAGGTAACAAAACAAAGTTAACACCTGGTGTCTGGAGACCCCGAAGGAGGGGCATCTACTCTGGTCCAGAATTCAGGGAAGGCTTCCTGGGGGAAGTGATATCTAGGCTGGGACAAAAACAACAAACCAGAGCTTTTCGGGAAAATTGGACAAGGGGCATTCTGGGCATGGGAAAGAGCATTTGCCCAACAGTGAACTGGGGTGAAGGAGGAGGCAGTCAGACATGGAACTAGAAACTTAAGGATTGATTTTTCAGGAGCCTGTGTGCTCTGTAAGAGCTAATGCTTGATTCCTGGGGTGGTGGAGAGCCTCCCAAAGGGGGATTCTCATGAGCCGTCAGTCACAGAGGTCAGCCTTTACCTACTCACTGCCGTCTGACAGTGGGACCGGCCATTTGACAAGGAGACGACCCCCAGATGCTTAGAGACAGAGATGACTGCACATGGTGAGTTGCCAGTGATTTCTAACCCCCCTGTTGTTACTGAGAAGCCAGCTGATATCCTATGGCAGGGAACCACTCATGAGACCTTCCTAGCGATCTTCCCCAGAAAATGAAGATTACAGTCTCAGCACCCAAGAGCAGTGCCTAGGACACTGAGCAGAGATTAGGAAGTCAGCTCTGCCTCTTGAGAAGAATGCAAGCTTGGGTATTAATTGCCATCTGGTTTCTTCTGCTGCTGTTAAAGCAAACTGTTTACTTATTTGAATGATTGCACTTTTATAGATGAGAAGAGTTTTGGCTTTGGATTCCAACATGTCTCAATTCAAATCTCAGTTTTGTTGCTTATTTGCTGAGGGGCTAGGGGCCAGTTGCGACCATCTCTGCTCCCAGGTTTCTGGGCCTCTAAAATGAAGGGAGTAAGAGTGCCTGCCTTTTATGTTGTTTGGGGCTATTTGTGCTTATCACCACACCTGGCATGTAACACTCAACAAATTATGGTTCCTATTAACAGTTCCGTGGGCAAACTCTTGGAGACAGTGAGGGTCAGGGAGGCCTGGCACGCTGCAGCCCATGGGGTCTCAAAGACTTGGACACAACTGAGTGACTGAATGTGACAACATTAACATTTCCAGTTCAGTCTCCTTAAGATCTGAACAAGTAACTCCTCCTCCTTCTCCTCCAGTTTAAAAATTCGACATGTAAAGCTGAAGGAATGAATTAGTAATGGTGGAATTTCAGACAGAGGGGAAGAATTAGGACACAGAAAACAGTTGAAAATCCATGGAGGAGGACTCTGGAAAAACTCACAAGGTTTTGTGACATCTGGCAATTCTTTTTCTCTCTGTTTTTATATTTGGAGATAATTTCAAACTTATAGACAAGTAAATACACCTATCAGATTCATCTATTGTTAACATCTTGCCTCATTTGTTTTTTCTGTCTGTATGCATGCACACACACACAAACACACACGTGCATGTACTCACATATACATGCACTCGCATATAATTTTTTTTCTGAACCATATAAATAAACTGCATATATCATAGCCTTTCATCACTGAGTACTGTGCTGGATGTTTTCTAAGGATGAAGATATTCTCTTACATGATCATAGCAGAGTCACCAATGTCGTAAATTCAAGATTGAATTTTTATCTGATCTACCATCCACATTTCAATTTTGTCAGTTGACCACAAAATAGTACTTTTCTCTCAGTACAGTTTCCAGCCTTTGCATCTGTTTGTCATATCTCTTTGGTCTCTTTTAATATGGAACATTTCCATCTTTCCCTCACTTGACATAAGCCTCTCTGAAAAAAAAAAAAAAAGCAGGGGTAGGATATTTTCGTCAATCAGAGATAACAGGGTTTGAACCCCACTTTTTCATTTAGGAGCTGAGTGACCCGGGTAAGCAACTCTTCCACCCTGAGATTCAACCTTCTCATCAGCTTAATGTGAATAGTAATTCTATGTGGTGAGAATTCAGTGAAATGGTCTGTGCTCCTGGGCATCTAACAAGGATCCTGGAACCTAGTAAATGACCAGCACATTAGATTAATGCAATAAACATAATGTAATCAGTAATCATTAGTAATTAATGTAATACAGTGTGATCATTTCCGGCTCTGACACTTTCTTGCTACGTGACCTTGAAGAATTCGCTTTGCCTCTCAGAGACTGAATATCCTAGGCTGCAAGACTGCGTCTTTTAATATCTTCCTCCTGGGATTGAAGGAGACAACACAGGTGGAGTATCCAGCTCAAGGCTGGTGCTCAAGGTGTTCTGTTAATGCCAGTAACTTTTCTCTTTGCAAATGCCAACTAGACTCTATCAGCAAATAGGAACTTCCACCTCCGTTTCCCTTATCAGCACTCCTTTCATGCAGAATCCTCCAAAGGCAGGTATGGAAATTAACTTTGTGGAAGTTGACTCCAGGTCCTTATAGCAGGAGGCATCCGGTGACATGCTCCGAATCCCCAAGATGCCCACTGTTTGAAGGTGAAACTGGAGGGAGTTCCCTGGTGATCTGGTGGTTAGGGTTTGGCGCTTTCAGTACTGTGACCTGGGTTCAGTTCCTTTGTTAGGAACTAAGACTTCGCTAGCTGTGTGGCTCGGCCAAGCTTAAAAAAGAAGAAAAAGAAGGGAGAAAGGGAGGGATGGAGGAAGGAAGGAAGAAGGAAATAAAGAGAGCAAAAGAAAGAAGAAACTGGAGACCTCGCCTCCCAGCAGAGGTTTTTCTCTGAGTGTGTTGTGGAGAACTCTTCTCTGTTGCTCAAACAGACCGCTGTTGTGGGTGTGGTGGGTGCGCTGGGAGATTAGGGTGGTGGTGCTCCCAGTTCTGTGATTCACTGTTGACTAGAACGAGAGTCCGGGGCGCCTTGTGACTTCCCTGTCATCGTGGAAACTGACGGATGGCTGCCCAGAGCCGCTCCCCAGGGCTGGCCCCCTGCCAGCAGGCCGCTGTCAGCGTCACCTCCGTGGGGAGGCCTTTCTGGCCTCGGCATCTCATTTTACCCCCACCAAGCTCCCCAGTGTGACACCCCCTGTTTCATTGTCTTATTCTTTGCACCATCTGATGGCTGGTCTGGGTTATCTGTTTCCCTGGTAAGATATACGTCCCAGATATCAGAGAATGTGTCTGTGCTCCCTCCATCACCGCACCCCCAACCCGCGACACGGTGTCCCCACTTCTGCGGCCGCCAGCATCTGCAGCTGCCTGACTGCACGCGTCCTCTCCACTCTGACCTCCCGGGATGAGGGGCTCCAGTGACAGCAGACCGACGGAGCTCACCCCGCTTCGGGCTCTGTCATGGCTTTGGAGAGCGTGGTGGAAGGTCAAGAGGGGACCTGTGGTGGAGGAGACAGGACTGAGTTAAGAGCATGTAATCCCTGGCAGATCAACTTGCTCTATGAGGTGGGGTTTCCTCCCCTCCTTCTTTAATTGGAGTTGACTGTCATGACCCCTTCAACCCACCCTGGAAGCAAAAACCCTGGGGATGGCCAGGAGTGCTTTACTGAATCATCTTCTCAAACATGAAGACCTTCCTTGTCCAAATGAGCTGCAAGTAAAAACTAGGAGTTGTTGCATGCAAAATGAGGTCACTGATTTGATCTCTAAGACTCATGGAACTCACCCAGTGGGTAGGACTGATAAGGAGTGTGATGGGCTGGAAAAGGCATAATCACTACACCTTCAATCTCTCATTTTATCCTACAGGATGTGAAAACAGGGCTTGGAGTCCAAATCCTACTCAAGCTCCATAATATCTATATGATCTGGACAGACGCTTTTCCCCTTTGGATCCTCACTTTGCTCATCTGTGAGTTGGAACCATAACGCCTACCTCACCCGGGAGGACTGGGTGGTGTGCCCTTGTTGGGTGACCCAGAACAGGCTGAGGTGATGGGTACTTAGGCAGGTTAGGGTAAAGTTCAGGACCGTGGCCTCCGGAGTCAAACCTACATTTGTGTGTCTTGGGTCTCCATCTTGCAAGTCGGGTGCACTTTACTTCTCTCAAAACTCAGTTTTCTGATCTGTAAAGTGGCCATTGGTGGAATCGGCTAGAATCACCTAACATAATAGGTGATTATTACTATTAAAAGCTTTATAAATGTATATCCTTCCTTCTCAGATGGAAATGAAGCTATCATGGTGATCAGGTCTCACGGGACACCCAAATCCTTAAATAAAATAGTGGATTTATTTTTCAACCAAATCCAAGAAAAAAATTTGTCTCAGAGGTCCATAATGTGTGCAACAAAAGGGTTGCTGGAAGGATCTTTAGCATTTGGAAAAGTGAGGATGAAGTTTCTAGAGATGCATTCCAGAGAGAAGACGGAGTGATGCCCCCATCTGCTCTGCGGCATCTCCTCCTTACAGCCTCCCTTGGCCCAGAGCATCAGTCCTGTTCACAGCCTCTCTCATATCCCGCTTCTGCTCCTCAAGAAGCCATATCAGCGACTCTTCAGACACCTTGTCCTAAGATGTGCTCTTCGGGTATGGCCCTTTCCTGATGAATAAATCTGCGCTTCTTGGCTCGTGTGTGGGCAAGGCAGGTGGCCTGTGGCTCAAAGAGGCTGGAAGTGACCTTCTCCAACTCGACTCCATGGGCTTGTTTGCAAGGACACAGACGCACGCGGCCACTGACAATAGGTGTTCCGACATCATATACGGGGCATATTTTGCTCAGAAACATGCCCTGTTAGTTGTTGAAACCTTTTTTGCATTCCCTGAAACAAATGACACTGCTGTGTATTTTCTTTTGGGGGGCTGTAAATAAAAAATCTTTTATGTTGACAATGATAATATTATATTCGACAATCTATTTGCATTTCTTGATTCTGTGGATTTTATTGCTCAGTATAAATCTGCAGGTTGAGGTACATTAAGCTTCACTCGGGGAGAAACACTGCATTTTATCATAGGGCTGGACAGCTACGTGCGTGGAATGTCACCTGCGGGGACGGGTGTTTGCCCAGATGTGTGTGGGATAAATGTGCATAGAGAGGGAGAGAGGCATACGTGCGCACGGGATTTGGCATGTGTACGCGAAATCTTTGGATTATCTCTGGATCCTCGGTCAAAATGGATTTCCAAGACGGAGCCGTCCGAGCACAAGCCTCTTCCATGCGCTGCCTGTGGGGCCATCCCATCAGTCAGGTCCTCAGGAAGGTGACCGCGCCTGCTTTGGCCCTGGCCAGCAATCTCTGGCCCATGTGGAGGGCAGAAAATTGAATTGAGGACAGAGAAGTATCTCAGAGACTCACAGAGGAGTGGAGTCACTCACTACCTTCCTGCAGGTGTTCTGAATACTTCTGAGCAGAGACGCATCTTCTGCCACCAGGCAAGTCAGTAACTGCTGAGAGAAACCTTGCCACAAGCTCGAGCCAGGGTTAATACCAGCCATCAGCTGGTATTAACTGAGCACTGACTATGTGCCATGCATTGTGCTAAGCACACTGTCATTTAGTCCTTACAACAGTCTGATGGGAGGTAGGTGCTACAATTATCCCTATTTTATAGATGGGGAAACTGAGATCCCGTGTTCCACAGCTGGTAATTTGCAGATCAGAAATCCAACCCTTGTGCAGTGAGGCTCCAGCTGTTGCTATTCATGGCAGGAGAAGATATGCTAAGTATGGCTTCAGAAACCATCACTCCAATGCCAGGCATAAAAGTATAAAGAAAGAATGAGCAGGAGTAAGCCCCTACTTATGTGTGTTTGGTTCTGTTTGGTTAATTATGTCTGTCTGGTTGTCTGGCATAAGTTAATTTCCGTATTGTTTTTCGATTTCTAACAAGACTGTCTTCTTCTTTTCTGGTGAAGTTTTCCAGGTGTAGGAAATGGGAACATATTGGCCAGGTTCACCTAAAAGTCTCTGACTCTGTTAAAGGGTTTGGTTGTAACTTCACCCCAAATCCCTTGGAAAAGAGCAAGGAGTCCTTCAGCTCCGTTCAGAAGAACACCCTTCTGGTTTTGGGTTTCTGGGTCACTAGACTGGTTACGTTAAGCAAATGGGTCCTCTAAATACCCAACTTTTAAAGGAAAAGTTCTGTGGCTTGAATTATTAAAGTGCTTAATTAATTGTGTTTCAAGTCCATCTACCTTTTTTTGAGTCTAAGGAAGATTTACTCAGTCAGAAGGATTAGATGAGAGGATTAATAAATAATTTCCTTTTTCTGCCCCCTTTTAATTGGCCTGGGATTCATCTGAATGGCTGTTTTCAAATTGAACCTCTAAGTACAGCATTGGTAAGTGAAATTGCCCCTTTTATTTTCAAGGTAATTGAATCCCATTTTTCACTTACCATTTCCTTCTAGAAAAATCAAAATGTTTTTAGAGTTTAGCTTTTCAGTAAGTGACTTAGTCATGAAAGGTGCTGGGCTGGTGATGACATTCAACAGAGTGGTCAGGCTCATCAGCAGCTGAACTCACCCCACCAGCTGGCCTGGAAAGCATTTTGATTTCATTGTGTTTGTACTTGAAACATCAAAGGAATGTCCGCACCTCATCCTTGGGTCAGGGCTCGGGGACAGGAGAGCTGAATTCTGGACAGGATTTTGTCACCCATGGAGCAGCTGAAGGGCAGCATTACTTGGAGACAAAGTCTGGAACCATGTGCTAAAGGTCTAGATCAGTGTCTTGGAAAGCGCTGGACACACTCTCTCTCTCATGCTGGGCTCATGAGTCTATTTTAGGCGGCTCTGGCATAGGATTTTAAATAATACTGGCTCACAGTGCAACATAACGACTTTCTTTCCAGCTCTCTCTCAAGCCTTCCGATGACCTCAAGGACAAAGTCCCCGTTTCATGTTTGTCATGAACATTTCTCTCAGCTCTCTTTTAGATGGAGACCAAGTCTGAGTCTTAGACTTTTAGAAGGTAACAGTTTCTGGTCTGAGTTTAATAACTTTGTTTCATTTCTTATTATTATATTTTTGTGATAACTTTTGCTTGATGGCAGTCTCTAAAGTAGGATAGAAAGTTTTGTTTTAAAACAGATGAGTTTGTTTTCCACTGTTAGGAACATGATTGTGTTCGTGGATGTGGCAGAACTCGCCTGCATAAAAACTCGCCTACATAGCACATGAACCCTAAGTATGCGATACGGTGGTTTACAAGGCCCGATAGGAAATTTAAGGAGGTTGGTTTCTCCTAGATGCATAGACGTTTGCCCTTTACTGAAAGGATGTGTTCTAACTGGAGGTGGCACAACATTGAGATCAGATCTGATTTCCAGTCTTCCCTTTACTCCCACTAGCCGTGAGTCTTAGCCTTTGAGAACCTTGTTTTTCCTGTCTGTAGAGTGGGTATCGTACAGTTGGCAAATGGCAAGTGGGCTTTGTTTCCTAAGGTAAAATGGGCAATGCAGGTGGCATTCACCTAGGAGGCGGGTGCTGACCCTTGGGCTGAACCTTCAGAAGTGCAGTTTCCCTACTTCCAGGGTAGTTTTGTTCTGTTTCCTTATTGCCCGGGTTCTGAGTATGTGGCTGGGTGGGAGGGAAGGTGGAAATGTAGTTTATATCGCATGTAGTGTGGTGAGGAAGCACTTCCCAGGAGGCACTAGTGGTAAAGATCCCGCCTGCCGATGTAAGAGACTTAGATTCAATCCCTGGGTCAGGAAGATCCCCTGGAGGAGGGCATGGCAACCCACTCCAGTATTCTTACTGGAGAATCCAGTGGACAGAGGAGCCTGGTGGGCTACAGTCCATAGGGTCTCACAGAGTCAGACACGACTGAAGCGACTTAGCACACACGCATAGTGTGGTGAGGAGATGTGCTCTTGAGGCCAGAAGATTAAGCAGACCCATCTGGCCAAGACGGATCAGCAGCAGGAAGGTCAAACTTTTGTGCACAGGTAGGTTTTCCCCTTCTCCGGCTGCAAATCTTTAGCAATTGGAGGCAGGCTCTGAATGAAACTTAATTGAAATTCATTCTTAATCACGGCCATTACTTAACATCAACTCTACATACTAAAGCTGTGTAATCATAATTAAGAGTTGGATTTAGGAAGCAGCACGGAATGCGAAAGCCAGTTGTGGATGGGCCCAGGGCCAGCGGGGACAGTGGCGGACTTCTCAGGTGACTAGACTTTCCAAGTTTTCAAGGACCAAGGGCTGCCCTGCTGCACAACTCCAGGGGGCACCCTCCACGTGGTTGCACCACAGAGGCCCTGATGCATACCCCTATCTCAGAGGTCACCCCAGAGGGAGCTAGTACCACATCAGAGGCTTGAACCCTATACTGCAAATGTTTCCACAGACACTGGCTCACGAGCTGGCCACTGCCCCTCTCCCAGCTGTGACCTCTGTGTCCTTTATCTCAAGAGCAGTTGCCTCTATTTACACTAAATAGACCCAGCGCCATTCGCTGGTTCTTGTATTTGGGGTGAGTTGAGCTGGAGGCCCCCGCAGCTGGTCTGAACAGGCAGCTGGCCTGGCGGTGGTCATGCGGAATGGCCCGCTCATCCCACAAAGTTTAGCAAACACCTTATCTCCTGCAGAGCAGGTGAGGTAATGTTTATGAAGGATCACGCTGTCCCCTTACACCGGGCGAGGACGTCAGTGTGACCAGCCAGTGTCCAAGGGTGGACTCCCAACACCCTGCTTCCGCATTCTCCTCTCCTGCGCCCTCATTTGGGTGGAAGACCTCTCTGCTGTCCTTTCTGCCTGCGGGTCTTGGGAGAGCAAAACTTTCACTCGCCATCCCACTGACCTGGCCATCTCCATGTCCCAAGGCACATTCACAGCCCCCTTGGGAGGCATTAGGGAACTCATCTCATACATGAGGAAACAGAAGCAGAGAAAAGTAAGGCATCTTGGCTACTGTTACAAAGCAGATGGGTGGCTGAGTTGGGGCCCCAGGATTCTTCGCCTTAAAGTCCATTCTAAACTGCTCTATTTGTGATAAACATTCATTTAAAGATCCCTGATTTTTTATATGGATGAATGGATAAGTAGTTAGCTATACAGATACAGAAGGAAAAGAGAAAGCTGGACAAATGGATGCGCGCTCAGTCGCTCCAATTGTGCCCTGCTCTCTGTGACCCCATGGACTGCAGCCCACCAGGCTCCTCTGTCCATGGGATTCTCCAGGGAAGAATACTGGAGTGGGTTGCCAGGCCCTCCTCCAGGAGATCTTTCTGGCCCAGGGATCGAACCTTTGTCTCCTGCATCGCAGGAGGATTCTTTACCCGTGAGCCACAGGGAAGCCCGGACAAGTGAACAGATGGGTGGAAAGACAGAGAAACGATCACGTAAGTAGAGACTGCTCCTGGAGGACACATATGCAGCCGTGGACAACAGCTGCCTCTGGAGCAGGAATGGGGATCTGGGTGTGAGAGAGAGACTAGTTTTTTGTCTTTTTCCTTTGCTTCCTCTGAAGTGTTGGACTGTTTTTCGCATGCACATATTCACTTTTTAAAGTTCCTTTTCTATTTCTGTGCCCTCTCCACCCCTGTGCACCCATTTGCAAAGCCAATTAGAAGCTGCCAGTCTAGAAAAATTGCAGGAGGTTTCTAGGGGAACCCACAAAGTTTCCTTATCAGAAACCTACTCCTCCGGATGAATCAAATTCACTGGCTCTCTCGGATCCATGGGCAGCTCAGGCTTATACCAAAAAGAACAAGAGTGGAACGTGGGTGAAACTCAGCCTTTGAAGTCCAGGAGTCCACATGGCTGCCCCTGTTACCTCCTCATCAGTGACCAGAGAGCCTGCTAGCAGAGGTAACAGTGGAGATGCCCACCTCACTGCCGCTTACAAATATGCCTGTAAACCCCCAACACAGCCAGTCACTCAGAACTGGTTAAATGATTTGGGGTTCAGCCATACAATAGAATGTCATATAATTATTAAGAATAAATAAGAAATCTGGTACTTTCCATATTCAATGTTAAATTAAAACAATGGAACAAATACCTCTATCTTCTTTAGTCTGGTTTCATGGGTCATAGACAGGTTCTTCAGCTAATCTGAACCTCAGCCAAGGCTGCCCACCCCCCATCCTGCAATTTGGAGTCCTCAGAAGGAAATGCAGAGAAAGAAGTCAGAATATGTCAGAAAGTTAATATTAACTGTCTCTTGGTTGTGATCTTTTGAGTAATTTGTATCATTTTTCATGTTTTTTTCCCTCTTGCAATGTGCAAATATACATTTTTATCATAAAAAACATTTATAAAGAATAGTATCTTTGATAAAGAGCGATAGTAAAAATCTCTGCACAGGGAGACTGGAAGGAAATAAGATAAAACATCATTTGTCTAAACATATCTTTGGGTGGTTAGATCAAAATTTATTTTTTCTCCCTATTTTTATAGTTTTCTAAATTGTCTGCATTTGATATGTTTACTTTTATAATGGAACATTCATATTTAAGGTGACCTTGTTGTTTTTTTTTTTTTAATGAATGGAGAGGAAAAGATAGGCTGTCAGAAAATTCTCTCCAAAGCCTATCCAAGTGTCTCAGTTATTTCATGAGATCCTCCAGTGTACATAGGGGAGGGGTTGATGATACAGAGGTGAAGGAGATATAAATCCTTTAATCAAATAGATAGCAGTCCAGTTGAGGAGATAAGACTCTTCCTGATACAAGATGCAAAATAATTTCCTAGCAGCCAGGCTATCAGGAGTAATAATCATAATAACACAACAGAGTGGCAGAGGGGCTGCGAGCTCCAGCTTTAACGCCACCTCCTCCTTTGGGAAGGAACTCACCTTCATCTCTCAGTCACGTTGGGTCTGAACCTGACTTTCCTCTCCTACAGACATAACCTACCTCATGGGGTTGTTGTGAAGATTAAATGAAGCCTACACAAGAAGGGCTGAGCAAGGTACTTTGCAAACATCCCACCCTCAGCACGACTCATCATCTCTTCGGCTCTGGTGTGCCAGGCCTGCTATTTGAAAATCAGGCTCTCATGAATGTGGCATTTGAAATCACATTTATCTCATCTCAAAGCCAATGGTCTTACTCCAACTAGCCTCTGCATTTCCCTTCTAAGCTCAGTCTGAATACGTCACCGTATGGTCTTGTCAGGAAGAAAAATCTGAATTTTCATGAGAACATCAAAGGAGAAATGAATCTGTTTGAAAGAACATCAGAGGAAGGTAGACTCCCCTCTTCGTGCTGTATCTTGCAGCTTCAGCCACCATTGTGCAGCTCGTGTCTCTTGGTACAGGGTTCCTCCGAGGGTGACAGAGGATGCTGGTTTGCTCTGGCTGGAGGGAAGAGGGTAAGGACGCATGGTGGGGGGGCGGGGGAGGGTGGGTAGTGGGATCTGGAAGTGTCTCAAGGATCTCTGCAATGAAAGCCAAGAGGTGTAGGCAGGCTGCCCTCAAGCCAAGGTCAGAAGTCTGGGGGAGCCAAGAGGAAAGCACTGGAGGTTGAGCAAGAGGCACGAGGAAAATCAAAGTGCAGGGAAATTCTGTCTATGGACTTTGCTTCATTCCCAAACTGGCTAGCTCCTTGCTGTGCTGTGCTGTGCTGTGCTTAGGCGCTCGGTCGTGCCTGACTCTTGCCACCCCACAGACTGCAGCCCACCAGGCTCCTCTGTCCATGGGGATTCTCCAGGCAAGAAGACTGGAGTGGGTTGCTGGGCCCTCCTCCAGGGGACCTTTCCAACCCAAGGATTAAATTCAGGTCACCCGCATTGCAGGTGGATTCTTTACCATCTGAGCCACCAGGAAAGCCCAAGAATACTGGAGTGGTTAGCCTATCCTTTCTCCAGGAGAGCTTCCTGACCCAGGAATCAAAACGGGGTCTCCTGCATTGCAGGCAGATTCCTTACCAGCTGAGCTGCCAGGGAAGCCCAGTTAGCTCCTTGGGAGAGGCTTAATATTGGTCGTTTCTCTCTGCCCCTCTGGTCAACTGTCTTTTAAGAGAGCTATGTAAACCTAATTGTATCTCATCCCACCTCATTCTTCCTATCCCATTCACCCACTCTGCCCCAGTTCTCTAAGAATTAGTCTTTTCTAGAATTTCATATAAATGGAATCATACAGAATTCTTTTGAACCTGCCTTCATCTACTCAACATACTGTGACTCTCCTCTGAGCGTCTTCCCTGTTGTGTGTGTCAGTAATTTGCTCTTTTTTTATTTATGAATGATACTCTTTCCAATCGGTTCATGGGAATTACCTCCATCTCTTCAGATAAGCCAGAGATGGCATTCTCTGACGCCTCTGATGCTTCGTAGGAGCCTGGGCACACGGACAGCCCTCAAGAGTGGCCCAGTCTATCTTCCCTGATCCAGGGCATGGGAGTGAGCACTCTGTACCCACACTCACCAGCTGCCCTGATACTCACAGCCCCCCCCAACCCCCAACCCCTGGGGTGGCTGACAGAGAGAGCCCCAAGGAGCCCAGCACGTCTGCCTCCCTTCGGAACCGGTCTAACACCTCCCACAGCCATGGCAAGATGTTCTGGTTCAGCCACGGGCATTAGGAGACGTGGCGGGGTGACCATGGGTAGATCCTTCCAAAACCATGAACTTTAATTTCCTCATTTGTCAGACAGAGTCACTGGGACTTCCCTGGCTGGTCCAGTGGTTAAGACGTGTGCTCCCAGTGAAGGGGGTCTGGGTTCAATCTCTGGTCAGTTCAGTTCAGTTCAGTTCAGTCACTCAGTCGTGTCCGACTCTGCGACCCCATGAATCGCAGCACACCAGGCCTCCCTGTCCATCACCAACTCCCGGAGTTCACTTGGACTCACGTCCATTGAGTCCTTGACGCCATCCAGCCATCTCATCCTCTGTCGTCCCCTTCTCCTCCTGCCCCCAATCCCTCCCAGCATCAAAGTCTTTTCCAGTGAGTCAACTCTTCACATGAGGTAGCCAAAGTATTGGAGTTTCAGCTTTAGCATCATTTCTTCCAAAGAAATCCCAGGGCTGATCTCCTTCAGATTGGACTGGTTGGATCTCCTTGCAGTCCAAGGGACTCTCAAGAGTCTTCTCCAACACCACAGTTCAAACCCATCAATTCTTCAGCACTCAGCCTTCTTCACAGTCCAACTCTCACATCCGTACATGACCACAGGAAAAACCATAGCCTTGACTAGACGGACCTTAGTCGGCAAAGTAATGTCTCTGCTTTTGAATATGCTATCTAGGTTGGTCATAACTTTTCTTCCAAGGAGTAAGCGTCTTTTAATTTCATGGCTGCAGTCACTATCTGCAGTGATTTTGGAGCCCCCCAAAATAAAGTCTGACACTGTTTCCACTGTTTCCCCATCTATTTCTCATGAAGTGATGGGACCAGATGCCATGATCTTTGTTTTCTGAATGTTGAGCTTTAAGCCAACTTTTTCACTCTCCTCTTTCACTTTCATCAAGAGGCTTTTTAGTTCCTCTTCACTTTCTGCCATAAGGGTGGTGTCATCTGCAATCTCTGGTCAGGAAACTTAAATCTCACTCACTGCAAAGTGCAGCATGAAAACCCAACCAAATGAAAAACAAAGAAACCCCCCCCCAAAACAGAAAAACAGAGATACTGATATCCCCCTCACAAGGTCATCAAGTGGGCACTTGGGCATGAATGCGCTGTTCAAAGCAGGAAATACGGCACTGTACAGAGGCAGTTAGTCCGCTCATTTAGTTTCACCCCATCTCAGATTAACAACTGCCTGCTTTAGCTAGGACTCCCTCTCTCCCCCTGGATCTTCAGGTTCTTTACTAATCAGATGAGGGGTTGAGCTTGAGATCTCCAAGGTGCCTTCTATCTTGAACCTTCTTGGATTTGAAGGTGCTAAAATACTAGATTAAGGGCCTACCTCAAAGTCCAGCATTGAAAAAAAATGTGTTTTGTTTTTTTTTTTAAGAGGACAACTGGCTTCGAAAATCCTCTTCCTGGGTAAAAGATTCAACTCTACTTTTGGCTACAACCCAGTGTTTTTACATCAATCAATAGGCTGAAATCTTTACCAGTTTCCAAGCCCATCACAGTTCTTCTTCCTCCACTTCTGCTGGCTGGTGCTATGAAGCATGTTTTGGTGGATGTTTGATGGGGACAAACGTGCCCCCAACTTGCCGGGGCAGCAGGAGCAGAATTCCATTTTGTGAGCCAGTATTTCCATTCCAACCAGCTCTACATGGGCCCTGTCATCCAGCAGAAGGCTCCTGAGGGCCTACTATGTGTTGGAAGGTGTGTATGCGCGGCCACTGCCAGCAGCCCTATGATGGAGGCGTGAGGCCACGTTGTAAGGTGGAGAGGTGGGGTCAGTGGCGTGCAGCCCGCAGTATTCCTTCGATTAATTGCCATCTTGGGTCTAGAATGCTAGGTCCTTTCCTCTGTGATGGGCCCTGCATTGGGCAAAGATAATCCAGATATGTTTGAATTCTTTGTGACTAGGAAGAGAAGGTAATGGCTTAATATTTACTGAAAAGAAAGTTGAGAATTTCAAGATGCCAGTAACTTACCACCTAGTTCAACGACCTCATTTTACTGATGAAGAGGAGGGGGTCCCACAGAGGTGATCTGACTTGCCCAGGGTGGCACGGCTGGCTGGCTATGAGTGGAAACTTTTACTCAGCCCTCCCTATTTCCAGATTAGAGCTTTCATGGATGCAGCCTGCCCACGGTGACAGTGTTGCAGAAACAAGGAAACGGAGAATTAGGAACAAAGTTGTTTCCAAGTCACCTGTCCCCAGTCTGCGGAGTTCAAAGTAAAGAGCAGAATTCTGGGAACCAGTCAGCAGAGATGCTTTTAAAATAGGACAATGCCCTGTCCCTCTCCTGTGACCTCTGGCAGACTCAAGGGCAAATTTCAGAACAGCCGTTTCTGAAAGATCCTCACTTCTGCATTAAGATTCAAGTCCTAGGTCGGGGGAGGTGCAAAAGGAGGAGATGTATGTATACTGACAGCTGAGGCACCCTTTGTACAGCAGAAACCAACTCAACAGTGTAAAGAAATAATCCTCCAATTAAAAATAAATAATTAGAAGTGTTCCCTAAAAAGACAGACTCAGGTACTCCAGAGTTGTGATTCCCGTTTCTCAGCTGCACTGCATGACATGTGGAGTCTTAGCTTCCTAACCAGGGATCGGATCCTTCCCCCGCCCCCCCACATCGGATGTGCAGAGTCTCAACCACTGGACCACCAGGGAAGTCCCCAGAAATTCCCTTTTCACAAGCAAAGACTCTTTTACTATTTGGCCCCATAAAGGCTTTGTTTTGAAGAACCTTGGCTAGCTATAAGGTTATCTTTATTAATCCATCACGTTACTTTTTTCCATTTTATCTTATGCAAAGACAAAAACTTCAGATTGATATGAGACGATCAGTGAATTGACACTACTGATGACAGCTGCCCCTGAGGGGTGCCCACCTCCTGTCGGGCTATGCTGGAGACACACCTGACGGTCTTAGCTCACCAGATCCTCCTGCCAACCTTTGAGGTCAGTACCCTTATGATCCCCAGTTCCCACATGCAGGCATCGGTGTTCAGTGAGGCCTTGCTGCTAGGAAGTGGTGGAGACAGGAAATCTGAGCCCCTGGGTTGTGCTGGTAAGCACCCTCCGTTAGTCTGCACACCTTACTGAGGCCAAAAGAGCCCAGGCATGCTGAATCCAGGACCCTGACTGCCTCTGAGGGCCCCAACACACTGGGCCTCCTCCACCCGGGAAGCCCTTCTGGGATCTGGGGCAGCTGAGGAGCTGTAGGGGTGCTATAAGATCCGAGAAGACCCTGGCCACACAGGGCAGCCTGAACCGAGGCACCCGGACTCCCCAGCCTTGAGCACGTGAGCGTTCTCCCTGCAGGACACAGGACTCTCACACTTGGGCAGGTTGGGCCACATGACCCAAGAGGGCAAGGATGCAGAAGTTTGTGAGCCAGGCAGACAGTGGTGCCAAAAAGATTTTTCCATTTCACAGCTGTGTGAACTTGAGCAACGCTTATCATTTCTTCAAGCCTTGGTGTTCCCACCTGTAAAATGGGACCAGTAAAACCTACCTCGGTGTTACTTCAGATGATTCAGTGAAAGAAGAATGCTTGAAAAAGAGTAGGTACTTAACAATTGAGAGCTGCCATTCTTACTATTTGGCAAGTGCAGCTCTAAGAATCTCCCTTGGCCATGAACCTGAAATATTCTATTTCTGACTCACCCAGAGTCTGGGTAAGACTGGGTCATAGCTCTACCCCTGGTTGTCTCTTGTACTGGTCAAGGTCTGGAGCAGCCCTCTGTGGGTGAGCAACCATCCCTCCTGCACCCCCCACTTCACAATCTGGGGAGAGGCATGCCTCCTCCTTGCAAAGACCTCGATGCACGCTGTGCCGGGACAGTCGACCTGGAGAAGTTGACATGTGGATCAGGTCAAGGCAACAGAGAACCAAGGAAGCATGAAAGAGAAGACTGAGGAGGCAAATGCAGAGGTAATGGTGGAGGCTACATGGAAACTGATGGGGAGCAGGATATAAAATTTAGCCATATTCATCATCATTATCATCTCCTTCTGGCCAAGTGATTACCTTGTTCTCTCAAAGGCCATGCGGGGGTACCGTCATTATTCCCATTTTACAGATAGGGAGGTCAAGGTGAGTACAGAGCCACCTCAAGACTGAGGTCATTTCTCTTATACTCTGTTGCCATCTGGCTGGGCTCTGGGTATCCAGTTGATGAGTGATGCCACTCTTTGGACCTCCCTCGCTCTTTGTGGGGCTCTAAGTCCCTAGCTGACTTTGCCCAACCTCTTCAAATTGTGGTCCTGGCTCAGCAAACCTGCAGGAACTGGCCTCAAGGGGGCAGCAGGAGCCGCGGAAACCTCTGATGGGATGCAAAACTAGACTACTTGCAAAGCTAGCGAACACGCACACCAGAGGCTACTCAGGGGAGCCTGAGGAGGGGGCTGACATGCCGAGGCCCACACTGCTGTGCTGGGAGCTGGAGGCAGGCTTTGAGAGAGGGGGACGCAGAAGGGGGCTGACTTAGCATGCTTGGCCTCCTACAGTCTCCCCTCCTAACTAGTCAGGGGGTTAAATGTGGTGTGCTCAGCCCCCAGGAGTGAGGGAGGCAAGTACAGTCTGGGGAAGGGGAGAGCCAGAGAGCAGGGGTGTTTGGGATGCGTCAAGCTGGAGTCCATCAGGACGGGCCTTTCCCAAGCCACCAGGGACCACACTGAGCCCAGGGCGTTTCTCAGGACTGTACTTGGGCCCCTCTGGCCTCTGCCTAAACCACTTGCCACCACTGAGTAGTTCTAGGGTCCCCTAAGGGCCAGGTTCTGAGGGCCTGCTCTTTTGGCTGTTGTCCAGAGGGTCTGTGTGTGGGCTCACATCTGACAGCCCCTGCTTGGTGCTGGCAATGGGAAAACCTCATGGAAGGACCACAGAGAGGATGAGTACAGCTATTTATGGCTCACCCCTTGCCAGGCCCTAAATGCTCTGGGATATCTTTCTAAGTATTTCCCCCTTCAGAGTATTTCCTTTGTTCTTTATACAGGATGACCCAGACGGAGGTTCAGAGAGGTGAAGTGCCATGCCCAGGGCACACAGCAGTCAGTGCCTGAGGCAGGATCAGAACTCAGGGCTGCCTGCTTCTAAAGCAGGAGCCCTTTTACTCTCCAGGTAACCGGTCACGTGTTGGAGAAGCAGCAAGTCTGTGTCCAGCCCAGGATCAAGGAAAGGAGCCAGGATGTCCGTAGCTTTCAAGAAAGATTCTTGCCTTGGAGCCTGTACCATGGGCCCTGGCATATATCAAACACTGAGACACTTAAGATTTTTTGAAAAACTTTTGAAGATATTGGAGAGCTAAGCCTTTCATTCTCTTCTCCACCCTGGCCTCTGCCAGAGATGGCTCATCCCCCTGATCAGACCAGAGGCCGTATGGCTCTGGACTGGAACCCTGTGCATTTTGGCAGGAAGGGGGTTGGGAGTGGAAGAAGGGTCTAAGTCTGGCAATCCATCTTCAGACTCCTCCAGCTTCCTGGAAGCAGGCCAGTCCAGCTCTGCTTCCCATTGCCCTTGGATTTTCCAGTCTCATTTCTTTGTATGAAAAATGGTTCTCCTGCCTGTGGCCTCACTGGAAATTTGCAAGGATTCCATGAGAAGGAGGCTCTGGGAACCCGAGTGTACAGTATACCCATCAATCATTACTGAGGACAACTACTGCAAGCTGTCTCTGTCGCTGTGGGGTGAGCCTCTGACCACACTGACTCCATCTCATAGTCAAATAAGATTCAAATAGTCCATTTGAATGATCCCTGTGATGACCGCATAAACGTTTGACTAGCTCTGGTTGATCAGACGATCTCTGTTGTTGGTGTCTCTTCATGCTATTTTCTCTTATCTATCTGTCTCAGTGTCGTCAAAATTCAAATTAGCTATTTGAATGACTAGAAGCCAGACGTTTCTTTCCAGGCCCCACGGCCCAGACCTGCTGAAGTCTTTTCGTTCCTTGGGCTTTCCCAGATTGCGAAATGCCAAGGTTTCCACTGCGCTCGGACAGTCCAGTCCCCCTGCACCTGAGGGTCCTTCCTGCCAGCTCAACGTGGTGGGGCCCACAGGTCATCCACAAAGCATCAGCTTTCCCCCAGCCTGCATAAATAAGAAAAGGAAGAGAAGCCACACCAGCATCTTAAAGTGTTCCAGATTGCTGGATCTCTTCAGCCTTTCATCAAAGGTGACGCTTAGCCAGTGGGTTGAAGAACTGGAAACAGGGAAAGGAAAGACAGAGAGAATTAGTAACATTGCTTGCTCAGAAAGATGGCCCTCAGAGCCTGCCGCACTGCCCCAGCAGCAGACACCTCTCACCTGTGCAATCTTTCAGGTCTTCCTGCACCAGATATCTTCTGCTTATGGATCAAACTACAGTGGCAGCTGTGAGGGGGTAACAGCTTTTTGGCTCTTTGGAGTTGAGCTGAGATCTCAGAATCTCCCAATTTGAGCAAGTGCTTTATTCTCTCTAAGCCTCAGTTTCTACATCTGTGTGATGGGTATTTCTTAGTCTTAATTCCCCAATCTAGGATAAAGGGGAGGACTTGAGATAATTCATAGCAGTCTTTGGTATTTAGTAGATGTGGACCCTGCCAACCCTATCCCCAGTCCCCGCCCCAGCCAAACCTCCAGGCTTTCTAGAAGATTGTTGCTTTGTAGTCGACAAATTCTGACTGTTCAGTTTCCCAGGTGGTGCTAGTGGTATAGAACCCACCTATCAATGCAGGAGATGTGAGAGATGTGGGTTCAGTCCCCAGGTCAGCAAGATGGCCTGAAGGAGGGGGTGGCAGCCCACTCCAGTGTTCTTGCCTGGAGAACCCCATGGACAGAGGAGCCTGGTGGGTCACAAAGAGTCAGACATGACTGAGCAACTTAGCACCAGCACCAGCACCAAATAAGGGTGCAGATAGTACTTTCACTTTGACTAGAAATTGTACTTTTGGTTCTCTAACCAGTGGAAATGAAAACCTTCAGTTTACATGGTCATGGATGATTATTGCTACATTGGTTGAACTGTTGAGAGGAAACTAGAAAACTCCTACAAAGCTAACATACATCAATAGGGGAAAGGCCAAATAAACCATGGTACATCTGCAGTGTTGAATTAAGTGTCCATGATAGTAATTTTTTTTTCTTTTATTCATCTGGAAAGATGGCAATGATGCATTCAGTGAAAAAGTTAGACAGGGAAATAAGTATGATTTTTTTTTAAACATCTTTTTTTTTTTTCTCACTATGACACCACCCTTATGGCAGAAAGTGATGAGGAACTAAAAAGCCTCTTGATGAAAGTGAAAGAGGAGAGTGAAAAAGTTGGCTTAAAGCTCAACATTCAGAAAACAAAGATCATGGCATCCGGTCCCATCACTCCATGGGAAATAGATGGAGAAACAGTGGAAACAGTGTCAGACTTTATTTTTTTGGGCTCCAAAATCACTGCAGATGGTGATTGCAGCCATGAAATTAAAAGACGCTTACTCCTTGGAAGAAAAGTTATGACCAACCTAGATAGCATATTCAAAAGCAGAGACATTACTTTGCTGGGAAAGGTCCGTCTAGTCAAGGCTATGGTTTTTCCTGTAGTCATGTATGGATGTGAGAGTTGGACTGTGAAGAAGGCTGAGCACCGAAGAATTGATGCTTTTGAACTGTGGTGTTGGAGAAGACTCTTGAGAGTCCCTTGGACTGCAAGGAGATCCAACCAGTCCAATCTGAAGGAGATCAACCCTGGGATTTCTTTGGAGGGAATGATGCTAAAGCTGAAGCTCCAATACTTTGGCCACCTCATGCGAAGAGTTGACTCATTGGAAAAGCCTCTGATGCTGGGAGGGATTGGGGGCAGGAGGAGAAGGGGACGACTGAGGATGAGATGGCTGGATGGCATCACGGACTTGATGGACGTGAGTCTGAGTGAACTCCAGGAGTTGGTGATGGACAGGGAGGCCTGGCGTGCTGGGATTCATGGGGTCACAAAGAGCTGGACACGACTGAGCGACTGAACTGAACTGAACGAGAGATGTGGCACGTCCCTGGTGACTCTAGTGGTATAGGATTCACCTGCCAATGCAGGAGACACAGGTTTGATCCCTGGGTTGGGAAAATCCTCTAGAGAAGGAAACGGCAACCCACTCCAGTATTCTTGCCTGGGAAATCCCACGGACAGAGAAGCCTGGCGGGCTACAGTCCATGGGGTCGCAAAAGAGCCGCCCAGGCGTGGGCACATGCATGCCCCTGTGCTGGCCCTGACTTAGTGACTAAACAATAACAAGCCATGTGGAGTGAAGTACACCAGCTGTCAACACTGCAAGTGGGGTATAGAAGGGAGACAAGAGGGGAAAAAAGATTTAAGAGTCTATTGAATTTACTTTTATTCATCTCTGAATTGTTTGCTCTTTTCGAAACACATGTCATTTTTTTGTAATGAAATAAAGTTGTTAAAAGCCATGTATTTACAACCTCAGTGAATGAAATGAGTGTTGGAACGAGGTCTGGTAATCCTTCCGTTTCACTCTTTTGAAATGGGAAGCGTTTTCATGTCTCTACCAATATGCAAATACCCCTAAGGGGGCTGATAAAGCCAGAGTTGTCACTGAGCACTAATCTGGGGCTTGTCAGCCTCAGGCCAAGATTAAAACAGGAGTGTGTGCCTGTGTGTGTGTGTGCCTGCTCCTGTGTGGGGGGCGGGGGGAGGAGGAGAGAAGAGTGTATCAAGTGTCAGTTACCTTCTGTGTATCCAGCGATGTGCTATGCGTCTTCATACGCAGACCCCAGTTCACTGAGTCCAGCTGCAACCCTGCAGAACAGGGACCAGCCTCATTTTATGAACAAGGAGACTATAGGTCTAAACGGTTTGTGATGGTCTTGCCTAAGATTATACCCCAAAGGCTGAGCTGAATACAAACGCGGGCCATCAGATTCCAAGGCAAAGCAGGATGGTTCCAAACGACCTGTTTTAAAACAATATGAATAATAAGAATAGCAATAGTAGCCACTCCTTCAGGGTGGGCCCGCTATCGCATCTCGGGAGTGTACTACCTGCTGTCTGCTTAATAAAATCTGTTTGAAGGGAAAAAAGAATAGAAATAATAAGCCAGCTAGCATGCATTGCATTTTAGCTTCATCCTTGCCAAATCCTGTCAAGTACTTTAGGTGACTGTCTCAGTTTTCAAAAAGACTGACGGTAGGAACCATTATTGCTCCCATTTAACAGATGAGGGAGCTGAGCCACAAGTAAACTGTGGTGGGAAGCAAACTCACAAAGTGAAGAGAAGGAATTTGAAGCCAGGCAGTCTAACCTTAGAGCCTGCCCTTTTGCTCCCCGGGGACACAGAGCTTTGCTGCCAGAGTGCTGGACTGCCATTCAGGGCTCTTTCCACTGGATGAGGCTGACCTCAGCCCCCGGGAGCTGCTCAGAGACCAAACCTGGGTACCACTCTGGTTCTCCTCCGGTTCGTCCGGACAGGTTTTAGCGAGGCTTCCAGGGCTGACCTTAACTTTGTCCTCTCTGGGGCATCTCGGGGCATCTCGGGGCATCTCAGTTCCAGCGTCCTGTCCTCATGGACGTCAGCTGCCCAGCCCCAGGAGCCCTGCCCTGAGCAGCAGGCCTTGGCACAGGCCCCTGTGCCAGCTGAGCACCTGCTTCAGGCATCACTTGGAAAAAGCCATCTCACTTATCTAAGACAGTGTGTGCCAGAAGTTAGCCATTTTCTCTCCACTGGAATGATTTTTGTAATTTCTGCCAATCACCCCAAACATTATTTATTTAATATTTTAATTTAAATCCTCTTGCTGTTTAAAATGAGGGAAAAAAATCCCAAACTTTAAAAGGAAATATTTGGTTTTTCCACGCGTTCGGACGCTGAGTCGGTCTCATTCTCTGCCGCTGTCTCATCCCCTGGCCTCTCGCTGCAGCTGAATTGCCAAGATGTCGCTTTCTAACAAGCTGACTCTGGACAAGCTGGATGTGAAGGGGAAGCGGGTCATCATGAGAGTAGACTTCAATGTTCCTATGAAGAACAACCAGATAACAAACAACCAGAGGATCAAGGCTGCTGTTCCAAGCATCAAATACTGCTTGGACAGTGGAGCCAAGTCAGTTGTTCTTATGAGCCACCTGGGCCGGCCTGATGGTGTCCCCATGCCTGATAAGTACTCCTTGCAGCCAGTTGCTGTAGAACTCAAATCTCTGCTGGGCAAGGATGTTTTGTTCTTGAAGGACTGTGTGGGCCCAGAAGTGGAGAAGGCTTGTGCTGACCCAGCTGCTGGGTCTGTCATCCTGCTGGAGAACCTTCGTTTTCATGTGGAGGAAGAAGGGAAGGGAAAAGATGCTTCTGGGAACAAGGTTAAAGCTGAGCCAACCAAAATAGAAGCCTTCCGAGCTTCACTTTCTAAGCTAGGGGATGTTTATGTCAACGAGACTTTTGGCACTGCTCACCGAGCCCACAGCTCCATGGTAGGAGTAAATCTGCCAAAGAAGGCTGGAGGTTTTTTGATGAAGAAGGAGCTGAACTACTTTGCCAAGGCCTTGGAGAGCCCCGAGCGACCCTTCCTGGCCATCCTGGGCGGAGCTAAAGTTGCAGACAAGATCCAGCTGATCAGTAATATGCTGGACAAAGTCAATGAAATGATTATTGGTGGTGGAATGGCTTTTACCTTCCTTAAGGTGCTCAACAACATGGAGATTGGCACTTCTCTGTTTGATGAAGAGGGATCCAAGATTGTCAAAGAGCTGATGTCCAAAGCTGACAAGAATGGCGTGAAGATTACTTTGCCTGTTGACTTTGTCACTGCTGATAAGTTTGATGAGAATGCCAAGACTGGCCAAGCCACTGTGGCCTCTGGCATACCTGCTGGCTGGATGGGGTTGGACTGTGGTCCTGAGAGCAGTAAGAAGTATGCTGAGGCTGTTGCTCAGGCTAAGCAGATCGTGTGGAATGGACCTGTGGGTGTATTTGAATGGGAAGCTTTTGCTCGAGGGACCAAAGCCCTTATGGATGAGGTGGTGAAAGCCACTTCCAGGGGCTGCATCACCATCATAGGTGGTGGAGACACTGCTACTTGCTGTGCCAAATGGAACACGGAGGATAAAGTCAGTCATGTGAGCACTGGGGGTGGTGCCAGTTTAGAGCTCCTGGAAGGTAAAGTCCTTCCTGGAGTGGATGCTCTCAGCAGTGTTTAGTACTTTTCTGCCTTTTGGTTCCTGTGCATAGCCCCTAAGTCAACATAGCACTGTCTGCATCTCTGCTTGGCATTAGCTAATGTCTTCCCCTTTGTCAAGAATCAGCTAGTAGCCAAGGGATGTAGCACCAGGAACCCTCAAACAGTTGCAGAACATCTCAGCTCATCTTTGCTGTACCTGGAAATTGCCTACATTCTTCAAGATCCCATTTGAATTTCTTAGAGACTAAACCGTTATGCATTCTTGAGTACATATATTTATATTATGCCTGTTAAAACAAAGTGGGCTGTGTTAGCTTAGTTCTCTTTCTGAAGTAGCTTATTCTGATTCGCTTTGTCATTGTTTCACCACTCAGCATGGAAACAAGATTAAATTCCAATTACTGGTATGGAGGGAGATGAAGTTGGTGATATATTAAATAAATAAAAAGATTCATTGAAACTGGAAAAAAAAATAAAAGGAAATATTTGGCATGGTAAACCTCTATTACATATATTACGTTTGGTGAACCAGCATATCTTACCATAGATAGTATATTGTAAAGCGAAGACGATAGAAAGCAGAACAAGTGTTGGAGAGACAGGCAGGCTTGCCAGCACCTGCCTTTCTCCTTGATGACCCAAAGGCCTGAGTGAGCCCGAGGCACTGCGCCATGCACCTGGGTGTTGGCAGCTCTCAGTGGCCCCCCAGCTGCTGTTGAGAAGCGTCGCTTTGGACATGTCCTTCCTCCTTGACACCGCAGGTGTTTGCCATGCAGTTCTCGCAGCTGCTCTAAGGACCTCCGTGCTCATCAGCCCTTCTGGAAAGCCTCCTGGCTAGAGCACCTGTCTTGCCCAGCGATGACCGGCCCAGCAGCCCTGTCCCTCAGGCCAGTCCGGGCCCCTCGGCTGGCTGATGGGGCTGCTTTGAGAGCCCTCCAGGAAAAGGTCTGGAAGAATGTGACATTCCCTTTAACAGGTAATACTGCCCCCTAGAAAGGGAGAGGGGCTAGGGGAGACAAACTATCTTATTTGGTCATCTGATTTTTTTTAATACAGAGAAAATATCTATACATCGTTTAATAATAAGGAAGGCTTCCCAGGTGGCCCCGGTGGTAAAGAATCTGCCTGCCAATGCAGTAGACGTAAAAGACGAAGGTTCAGTCTCTCGTCGGGAAGATCCCCTGGAGAAGGAAATGGCAACCCACTCCAGTATTTTTGCCTGGAGAATCCCATGTTCAGAGAAGCCTGGTGGGCTACAGTCCATGAGGTCGCGCAAAGTCAGACATGACCAAAGTGACTTAGCCTGCATGCAATAATAGGGAAGACGTTCCTGAGACAGTCTGGCATCCCAGTGCACTGTCCTACTATTTAAGTTTGGGGTATTAAATATTCACAGCAGCTGTATTCTAGAGATGAGAAAACTAAGGCCTAGAGAAGTTAAATAACTAGCCTCAGGTCATACAAAGACCCACACAGTCTGGTTCTGTGTGTGTGTCCATTTTATCATGCTGCCTCTCAGCTTCTCAGCCCGGGTGCTGGGGAGAGAGACGGAGGCGAGTGAGACTCCTGGGGTTCTCTCTGCAGGGTCTCCCCGCCTTTGCTTTGCTGGGGAGGTGAGGGCTGACCTTGCACTGACTGTCTCACTCTGGCGCACATCCAGCCAGACACTGTCTGGATGGAGTGTGCAGAATGCACTGGAGGCGGGTAAAGCCAAGCCCCCCTTCCCCCCTGACAGCAGCCCCTGGCCCAGGCCGGCCCCTAGCTGGCCCTGGGCAACCCTCCGGGGGGCAGGAGGAGCGCTGCCCTCACTCTCTGTTGTAGCTTGGCAGAGGTGCACGCCAGCCTCCCCAGGCGCTCCGGCCCTCCTGTTTATCCTGCAAACAGTCAAGCGCTCCATGCCGCAGTTCAGAGGCCAGGGGGCAGCCGCCTCGGGGCTCCGGGCGGTCCAGGCCTGTCTGAGCGTCCCTGGGCCTGCGCCTGCACACGCGCCCAGAGGCCGTCTGCCCAGGAATTAATGGCCCACACCCTCTGTAGGTGTGGACACGAGCCAGGGAGGCGGTCAGGGCAGGAGGAGGGGAGGGGACACAGGAAGGAGGGCGGGTGCTGCTGGGCTCTGGCCGACTTAGACTCTCAGGAACCCTGTGACCTTGAGCCTCTGGGGCCTGAGGCCTCAGTTTCCCCATCGTACCTGCCCTTTCAGAGCCGGGGAAAGCAGCAAACTCACAAACTCACAAGATTCTGGAGATGTATCTGCTGGGGGCATGGCAATGGAACGAGATCACCATTTTTTTTTTTTAATTTAATTTTTTGGCTGTGCCACATGGCAAGTGGGTTATTAGTTTCCTGGCAAGGGGTCCCCTGCATTGGAAGCACAGAGGCTTAACCACTGGACCTCTAGGGAAGTCTCAAGAGCACCGATATTGAACAATAGTATTATGATAGCTAGAAGGTGTTCGACACCTGTCATTGAACTCAACCTTGAAAACCTGGCGTTGAAAGCATAACATATTTTCAGAAGAGTACTAATTATAAATGTCCCCCTGAATGAATTTTAGCACATTGAACAGAACTGCAAATAGCACCCAGATCAATAAGCAGAATATCCCCAACACTCTTGACAAAGTCCCCAGATGCCCGTCTGGCCACTAACTACCATCCAACATGCATCATCTCTTTTGATTCTCCCACAATTCCAGGAGGTGGTGAGCAGGGTGATGGCTACAGCATCCTCAGCTCTGATGTTCCAATTCTCCTGCTGCTCCTTTGGTTTATGGAGCTAGCCCCCTCTCCCCCACCTGAAGGTGTGTCTAACTCTTAAATTAAAATGAACTTTATCACAAGAGTTTTCTGAGACTTTCATAGAGAAGATTTCAAGAAGACTGGAGAGCTCCTAACTGGAACAAGATCACTAATGGCAATAGAAATAGCTCTTATTTATGGAGTATTTGCTTGTGCCAGGAACTTACATAGCTAAGTGCAGTGAATTCTGGTAATGTTCTGTGAGGTGGGTGCTGTGTGTCCTCATTTAAAGGCATGGGCACTGAGGCTGGGAGAAAAAAATAATTTTTCCAGGGCTTTACCATCCATAACTGGCAAAGCCAGTATTCCAAAGCAGGTTTGCTCAGTTTCAGAGCATGTGATCTTAATGATGAAGCTGGACCCCAATCTATACCCTCCTGCCTTTTGAAAGCTTAAAATCATGACTGCTAGTTAATACTTGGTCAGAACCAGTGGGGCTTTCCAGGTGGTCAGCAGTACAGAATCCGCTTGCCCATGCAAGAGATTCAGGTTTGATCGCTGGTTTGGAAGATCTCCTGGAGGAGGAAATGGCAACCCACTCCAGGATTCTTGCTTGGAAAATCCCATGGACAGAGGAGCCTGGTGGGCTACAGTCCATGGGGTCACGGAGTGGGACACAACTGAGCAAGCACGCATGCAGAACCAGTGAGACGTGAGGCAGTTACACTGTCAGGAAACAGCCCCAGAGGGCTCAGGGCTCGCATAATACGGTAGTTCCCAACGTTTCTGTGTTCATGGACCGATATTAGAATCTGAGGGGCATACTCTAAAGGATTGCAAAGGAAATACCAGATTTATAAAAATAAATTGAGCGATACTGGGAATTTGGATGTTTATTAAACACATGAATGAAGGGATGAGTGGAGACGTGTAGCTGCAGCTCTGCCTCTTCGTTGCCTCCTAGAGGGGCGGCCACTTTGCAGACCTCGGTGTCTGCTTTGTTGGCTGAAGGGGTGGTCACACTGAGTGACACGAGAGGTCTTAGTAACATACCACACCCCCGCCTCTCAGGCCTCCGGTGTGGCCTCAGATCCACATGTGAGTCTCACTCTTTGGGACTTCAAGGACTCCAGGTTGCCAGGCTTCTCTGTCCATAGAACTTTTCAGGCAAGAACACTGGAGCGGGTCGTCATTTCCTCCTTCAGGAGACCTTTCTGACCCAGGGATTGAACTTGGGTCTCCTGAATCTCCTGCACTGGCGGGGGGATTCTTTACCACTAGCGCAGCCTGGGAAGCCCCCTCAGATCTAGCAACCTCCCTGATTTCTCAATGTCTGCCATCTTCATTCAGGCCAGAGAAGGGCAGTAGGAGGCTCTAGGAATAGCTAGTGTATTATATATATGTATATGTATATATAGGTATATATGTACATATACATATATATTCTCCAGATTCACATTGGTTCAAGATGCTTTCTTCAAGCTTAAAAAGGCTGGTGCTTATTGATTCTCCCATTATAAGAACTCCAGAGCCACGGAAGTTCCAGAAAGTTCCTCCCACCTCTCTAATCCTTTGCACATTGGCCTTGGGACTGTCCCCTCATGGTTGCCACATGCAGCGGTAGCTCCTAGCATCACAGCTACCTACCCACACCAACATCCAGCCGAAGAAGTGTGTCTCCTTCCATTGATGGGTCACATGCTCACATGCAAGGAAGCCTCGGAAAGAGTCTAGCACTTCCAGTTTCTACTATGATGGAAAGCGGCTCTGCCTGTAAGGAAGAAGTGAGCCTAGGTTTTAGGAGACTGGCTATTGGAAGGGTAATCAATAGAACTTATCACGACTGGCAAAGAAGACCTGCATTTCACCAATATGGCTCTGCAGCTGTCTCCCACATACGGCATGGACTCATGCACCCAAGCCCACTGCACCAGTGCAGACCTGCTCCCGAGACTGCACACTTCAACCATGTCCCGTCCCCGTGTGAGGACGGGGAACATAAACATGGAGAATGTCTTCCGACAAAAACCAGTTGCCTTGAGAATCTGCAATATGCCAGGTTCTGTGCTAGAGGCCTAATCTATTATTTCATTTGTCCTCCCATTTTACAGATGAGGAAGTTGAGGCTCAGAGAGATAAGGGGCTTGTCTGAGGTAGCACAGGTGCTATGATAAGAAACTGGAGGTGAACCCAGTTCTCTGACTCCAGGCCTGCCCTCTTGGAAGCTATTATAAAATTGCTCTGACCTGAAGTCTCTGGGGCTTCAACATGAATTTCCATCCCGGTAGCATCTCCTTGGCTTAAGGCGAAGCCAGAAGTGCCTCTTTTCCCACCTGGCCTGGCCTCAGCTGATCCCTAATCTAGGTTCTGTCTCCTGCTGGACTCCTTGCTCCTACTAGTTACTTCCTTTGTGTGCATATGTGTGTGTGTGGCGGCAGCGGGGGGAGGGGGGGTTGGTCTGGGGCAGCAGGGTCACTTTCACTTGCTACTTCAGGAATGCCTCTTTCCAGGCATCTCAGGCCACAGCTATAGAAGGCACGTGGGCAATCAGACCGGATCTTGGAATCATAGACAGGGAAAATCCAAGGGAATAGATCCTGTTGGCTTTGGGCAGGTGCAGCTGTAGCTGTCCCCAGCCTCAAAATCTGGCTGCCGCCCCTCCCCTGGGCCATGGGCAGAGGGCGGGGTGCTGCAGGAGGTTCAGGGAGCAGGGTGAGGGTGTGCTCCATGTGGACATGCCCGCACCGGCCCCGCAGCTCCTCTGCTGGAGCAAACATGCACCCCATCCTGTCAAGAGAACCCACTGGACACTGTGAGGTTGCCCCGGCCAAATAAACACAGTTAAGCTTGTTGTGCGTTTTCCCCAAAATAAAGGTTGTCAGACACCCTCAATCTCCAAGGTCAGGCTCTTTAGGAAGTGACTCGTCTCCTCTAGCTAGTCCCTGTAAGAGAATTCTGGTGCAAGGGAGAACCATCAGACACACAGCCAACCATCTGCTTCGTCTTGTCCATCCCACTCTCCCATCTTCTTCTCTGGATCTGAAATGCCCCTACTAGGAAGGACAGTCATTTTGCATAATGGAGTTCTACTTGCGAGCAGGAAGTTGATCATCCCATCAATATTTTTGGAGGCCCAGCAACAGGCTCATGCTGGGCTCCCCAGCTTAGAGCACTGCACATGCCTGGATCTCTGTCCATCTGCCTGTCCATCCAAGCCCTCATCCATCCAACAAGCGTTTGGAGAGTGCTGGCTACGTGGCAGGCACTGAGGATCAGGGAATGGGATACCCTGCCCGTGCAGAGTTCACCGTGTGGTGGAGGAGACAGAGAGGTCACCCCTGTGATGTGCTCACATGAGGGTCCATCTCTGCCTCATCCCAAAGCGTTTGGTTTCAGTGGGCCCTGTCATCATTTCTTCTCTTTCAGGAGTGGAGGATGCTCTCAGGAAACAAGGCAAGTGGTCAGATGAAGGAAGACCACCCTGGATTGGAGTGGGTGAGACAGGAGGCAGACACAGGCAGGGAGGCTGACCCGGAGGTGAGGGGATGGCTCTGAAGCGGGTGAGGAGGGTATGGAGAGGGCGGGGAGGGAGTTGAGCACTGTAGGAGGCCACGTCAATAGGACTGGGTGAAGGATAAGATGGGGTGGTGAGGGAGGGAGAGTCAAAGTGATGCCCACACTTCTTTTTGGGGAAACTGGGTGGATATTGGGGATCCTTCCTGAGGACAAAGAAATGCAGAAAGAGGGGCTGATCATCAGGTCACATACAAGGCAGTGGAGCTGGACTAGCACTCAGCTTTCTAGCAAGGCACTGCGTCCAGGAGACATGGCCTCGGGGTACCAGTGGGGAGAAGGCTGCTGTCGCTCTAGGAGAGGGGAAAGCTGCTGCTGCCTTAGAGCAGTGGTTTCAGCTGGGGGTCCTCCACCCAGGGGACATTTATCAATGTCAGGAGGCAATTTTGTTTGTCCCAATGTGGCATCTAGCGGGTAGAGGAAGGTATGCTGCTGAACATCCTACAGTGCCCCAGACTGGAAAGCGATCTGGCCCCAAATGCCCACAATGTTGAGGTCTTGAAACACCTCATTAGAGAAGCTGAACACTGAAGTTCCATCATGGCAGCTTGGGATCCCAAAGCTTAGGTTCAAAGCTCAGCTCTCAGCTCTCTCTCTCTCTCTCTCCTGTCTGGTCACAGGCAATTTGCTTAGTTGCTCTGTGCCTTGGGTTAAAGGAGCTATTGCTTGTCAAGCATCAAGCCTTTCACATGGAGCCCAGTGCCTAGGAGATGAGCATTAATAAAGGGGAGCAGTCTCTAAGCCTGTCCCCAGTCACCTTAGACGGTCACGCCCTGGGAGTGTGAGGGAGCTCACCTCTGCCTGCACCTGCTCACCTCTGGACACTGGCTGTGACACCTGTGTATAAGCTGGGTATAGTCACAGCTGGGCTTTCACAGGATGCCAGGCACCATGCAAAATGACTTACATGCCTTAGTTCATGTTATCCTCAGAAAACCCTATCAAGTAGGGAAGTTATTCCCATTTTACAGATGAAATGACTGAGACTCAGAGAGATTATGTGCTAGGCACTGTGAATACATAGAGGAATAAGGCTTATCTGTAATCTCTTAAACTTCTGTTTAGTTAGGGAGACAGGAAAATAAATTAGCACTATAACAAAACAACAGCAAGTGTAATTTCCACTCTACCTCATCTGCCGTGCATTCAACAAATGATTCCTGAGCATCAACTATGGACCAGGCCCTGTCTCGGTCACCTGGATTCTTGTCTCTAAGTAGTTCACAGTCTAGTGGGCAAGACAGATTACAGGATAACACAAGCTACCAGCATCCATATTACTTGGCATCTCTCTAGTGCCAGGTACTAACATGCTCTGGCTCATTCAACCTTAAAATTTGTCATGACAAGTTATTACTGCTACCCTCATTTTACAGTTTTGGAACTGAGGTTTTGAAAGGTTATTAAGGGATTTGCCCAAAATATTACAGCTGATTTGTGGTGGAGCCAAGTGGGGAAGCGTTGGTCTTTCTAACCCCAGAGCTCAAAGTCGTAACCTCTCAGATAGATTCCATATTTTATAGGTATCACCTGCTTATACCTGGCACCCTCTTCCTACCTTCTTCTCCATTTGCCTCAGGCATCCCTTTGAACTTCACTTTTTGGAAGTGGTCAGCAGTCAGCCCTGGGCTTGCTCAGCATTGGGAGAAGATCCCATTCATAGTTTTAAGGTAGTGGGATCCTGGGTGTTGGCAAGCTGAAGCTTGTTCCTGCGAAGCCCAGACGGCAATGGACAAAGCAGGGAAGTCGTAGGGCACCACCTAGAATTCAGACAGCCTCCTGAGGGCACTACTTCCTCATCAGACAGGATGTCCTTGCACTGACAGGGCCAGGAGAATGTAAGCTCAGCCCATTCTCTAAGAGAGGCTGAGGGCATGTGTATTTTAAAGGAAGAGGAAGAGGGATCCTGCAGGGTTATCTCATCAAAGGGGTTCCCTGTAAGGACCCAGGGAGGGTCATCACCTTCCCTAGCTTCCTTTCCAAGTTTCCCTCGATGGAGCACCGTCAGATGGCTCAAGGCAACTCACGCACTGACTAAACGCGAGCCAGTGGATTCCTCTCTTCCGGGCACAGGTCCCAGATGTCCCTGCTGCTGCAGGATGCCAGGGTACCAGCTGGAGTCCTGTCAATTGCCTGCACAGCTACCAATCAGTAAATCACGCATTTGTGGACAAATTTTTTGTGGTTCCATTTATTCCCCAGATATCATTGAGGATCTCTAAGAGGCCTGGCACTGGCATCTGAAAGTCATGATGCAAATGGGTCATGGTGAGCCAAGCAGATATGGCCTGTCCTCAAGGACACATGGGATGGAAGCCGTTTCCATGGCTACTGTCATGGCTGGGGTTGTCGTCTGCTGTCTCCAGCAACAGGCAGTCTTTCTAGAAGAGCCGAAGAACAGGCACATCTACCTAGAATGTTCTGACGTGAGAGTGTCCAGAGGCTTCCACATCCATCTGGGGGACCCCAGAGACCTCTCAGAGGTGGTGGCTTCTGATAAGACAGAATTTTCACAAGTGGAGCTGGAGAAATCCTTTAGGTGGAGGAAAAATGATCAGAAAAACAACAAAAAATTCTCAAAAAAAATTCTCAGAAAGTTTACCATGTTCCAGACTCAGAATACCTGGTCTGACTCTTTTGTGACCCCATGGACTGTAGCCCACCAGGCTCCTCTATCCATTGAATTTTCCAGGCAAGAATATTGGACTGGGTTGCCATTTCCTACTCCAGGAGAGCTTCCAAACTCTGGGACAGAACCTGTGTGTGTCTCTTGTGTCTCCTGCGTTGGCAGGCAGATTCTTTACCACTGGCACCACCTGCTGCTGCTGCTGTGAAGTCGCTTCAGTTGTGTCCGACTCTGTGCGACCCCATAGATGGCAGCCCACCAGGCTCCTCCGTCCCTGGGATTCTCCAGGCAAGAACACTGGAGTGGGTTGCCATTTCCTTCTCCAATGCATGAAAGTGAAAAGTGAAAGTGAAGTCGCTCAGTCGTGTCTGACTCTTAGCGACCCCATGGTCTGCAGTGTACCAGGCTCCTCCGCCCATGGCGTTTTCCAGGCAAGAGGACTGGAGTGGGGTGCCATCGCCTTCTCCGCTGGCACCACCTGGGAAGCCCACAAATCACAGGTGAGCAACAGGGATGTAAATAAGGCCGAAGCTGAATTGCCCCCCTCCCCCAATCATCAATTCTTTTTTTCATTCACTTGCTCATTCAAGACATATTTATCATATACCTGGCACTGTGTCACAGGCTTTACAGGGTGATCTTATTTAAGCCTCACAGCACCTCCGTGAGGTAGGAGCTCTTCGCACTTGGTGCACTGTAGATATGGAAGCAAAGCTCAGAGAGGGCAAGGTCATTGGTCAACGTTGCACAGCCAGTAGGTTGACTTAGGTCACATTCTGATTCTGCCACCTTCAACTCTGTGACCTCAAACTTCACAAACATTGGTTTCCTCATATACAAAACGTCTGTGATGATCCCTAACCCATAGCTGCAGTGGGGGTTAAATGTTCCCAAAAGGTCTGGTCTGTAGCTGCCTTTGGTATACTTCAATTCTCCTGCCCTGTCTTGGCTCCCAGGGTTCTGGGCTGTGACTCTTCTTAGAACCAGGCGGGGCTTGTTGTGTCCATGAAAATCTGCCCCCTCAGCCCTCAGGCCACCCATTCCTGACCTTTTGGAAGCATCTACGGCAGCTGAGTGGTGGTGTTCAGGTCCAGATCCCTGGTGTGTGTGTCCTGGGGATGCCACTCTGCAGGGAGGGTGTGGGGACGGTGGAATTCACCTCAGCAGTCCTATTTCTCATGTCTCTGTGCCTGAGCATTGCTGCCAGAAACCAGCAAGAAAGAAGTGCCTTAAATGTAAGGTAATAAAAGTTTGGAAAAATAAAATTGAAATCTTGCCCAAGTGCTAACTCCTGAAAGGGCCCATTTATCTTATTGGGAGCCAGCTGAATAAGTATGACTGGAAACGCTGGTGGCAGTCAAAGTCCTGGCTCAGCCAGGGAGAGAGAGCCCCACTGGCCCCAACTTCTGGGGCCTTGGGGTCCTGATGCTGGTTTGGGGGGAAATGAAAGTGCAAGTGTGAGTCACTCAGTCGTGTCCAACACTTTGAGATGATCGTGAACTGTAGCCCGCCAGTCTCCTCTGTCCATGGGATTCTCCAGGCAAGAATACTGGAGTGGGTAGCCATTCCCTTCTCCAGGGGATCTTCCCGACCCAGGGCTCCTGCGCTGCAGGCACACTCTTTACCATCTGAGCCACCCGGAGTTTGGGGGACCGGCCACCCTATAAAACTTCCATGGGCTCCACTGGGCTGGAAGACACAGAAACCCAGTTTGAAAAAGAGTCAGATGAGGCGGGAAGAGAAGAAGATGGAAGGCAAACCTGGAATAGTAATCCCAGTTTAGCTCCACACTTCTGAGCACTGTCTCTTGCCAGGTTTGTGCAGGGTGCTTTAATAAATGCATCCTCTCCAAGCCATACAGCAGCCCTAGGAAATGAGAGCATGCACTGGGATAGCAGATACACTTGCCTGTATTTGCTTTGTGATGGGCTGGCACTAGAGAAAGGCAAGGGAGATCACAGGGCCCTTCATTTAAGGAAGCTCCCACTCTCAGGGTTGTGAAGGTGCAGGGTTGGCATCTGAGAATGAGAGGCTCCTTAAATGGTAGGGTGGTGGGGAAGGGAAGTTGGGAAGGGAGGGGTCTCAGCTCACCTTGGCCTTGTCTTGCTCTGTGACCTCAGGACAGCTACTTTTCTAGACCTGAATTTCCCCAGCTGTGAACCTGGGTTCAAGAGCACCTACCCCTCAGGGTCATGTGAGGCTGACATGAGATGAGCTGGGTGAAGGTGCTCAGATAACCATGAACACTTCTTAAATGTGAACTGATATTATTACCAGATCATTCTACAGATGAGGAAGCTGAGGCTTGAAAGATCGCACACCTAGGAGGCAGGGTTGGACTGAACCTAGGCTGGGGTGGGGGTTTAGAGTGAGGTGAGGGATGAGAGGAGGCATGCAGATTTGAGGCCTGGAGATAAGGTGAAGAAGTAGGACTGTTGCCAAGGACCTGACCTTGAACTTGGGTGGCATCAGCATTGGGGTGTTGCTGTGAGATTATGGATCTATCATGAAGCTGTAGCTGGCTTCCTAGAGAAACTGGCAGAAGCTGGCAACCATCTCCCTCAAAACTGTACCCACCCCATTCCACACAAGCTGTGCATATCCCTGGACTGTAGAGGAAGGAGGCTCTTGATTTTCAGATATTGCATGGGTGCGGCATAGGAGTGAGGCACCAGGGTTCCCAAAGGTTTCCCATCTCTCCCTGTCCCCTGCTTGGGACCTTGCTCGGGTAGACACAAGTAGCCCAGACTGAATCCCCGTGCCGTGATCTACATGCTGGCAGCAATTCCTGCTTTGGGTACTGCACACAGTATTGAGGCTCGGGTTTCAGAAACGGAAGAGGGGAACGTAGACCTGGCATTTACCAGGCACCCAATAAAAGTATGAAGAATCTGCAGGTAATTTTGCCTTGGCCCTAATCATAAAATGTCACCATTATTGGTATATGGCCAATTCTTCCCTGTTGGGTTGTAAGATCTTTGAGGATGTAGGATAGCAACCTTATTTTATTCATGTCTGAATAAAAGATGAAGGGAGGGGTGGAAGGGAGGAGAGAGAAGGGAAGGCATGAGGGCCTAGTTTTTGTCGGCCTGGTAGAATCTCTTTTTCTGCAGACTAAATAGGCTGAGAAAATATAAAGTTGGGGCTGTAGATTGTCAGAAGTGATCTGATGGGAGAGAATGGTTATGACCCACAGGGATGGAGAAAACAAGCCTTGACAATATCAGCTGAGTCTCTGAATCCAGCCAGACCTAGAAGTGCCTCCTGGCTGTATGAATCAATGGTTTTCTGTTTTGTTCTTTTCTTTACTTTTTACCCCCAAAGCTGATGTGCATAGGGTATCCGTCACTTGTGACTAAGGACCCTGACTAATACAAAAGTGAGGTTGACGTCCTCGATGAAGCGAGTGAGGATGAAGGGGGAGGCGGAGGGAGGGGCGTCTGCGGTGTGCACGGAGTGTGCGCTGTGCCTGTTCTGGTACAATGGGCTCCGGGCTTCTCTTGCTGGGGATCAAGGCTAGAGGAATTAGACACAGAGGGAGGTTGCAGGTGGGGTGGGGTGGACAGAAGTCCTGGGAGGCAGGGAGAAAGGATTAATGAAAGCCTGAGCAGCAGCTTCTGGTGTTTACAGCAAACAGAAGACTGGTGCCCAACACCCCCTGGACCTTGGAGGGGAGGGAAGGGTTATAAACAGGGGAAGGAGTGATGAATGGGGACAGTGGAGGCAGGTAGGAGGAAACGGTCATGATTCCTGGGGCTGTGGCCCCTCTTCCCCATAACCCAGGCTTCTTCCAGGAGCTGGGTTTCTGCTTGCCCCCGCCCCCAACCCCGACCTCCTGGCTGACCCTGCTCTGAGCGCTCTCTACCCACCTTCCCACTGAGACAGAGATCTGAGATGGGGCCAGGGTCAGGATTTTATCTAACTTCCCAGATGAAGCTCATGACCCTGCATGTTTGAAAGCCAGTGACCTAATTCAAAACTCCATTTTTGTGAATGTAAAGACTGAGGACCAAGAAGCAAAAGGGCTCTCTCGCCATCACATACTCAGTCGGTGTCAGAGGCTGGGCCTCAGGTGCCCCAGCAAAGTGAGCAGTGCTGAGCTTCTGTCTCAGGGCACGCGCTTTTAGTCCCAGCAGGGCCCAGAGCGGTGGCTGGAAGCAGAAAAGAACACAGGACTCCCTTTGCTTTTTAACACTTTCAGACCCTAGGAGCAAGGGGAAGGTCCAGAGCCAGACCTCTGAGCTGAGGTATCAACTGTGTGTTGAGAGTCGCTTGGCTCTGAGTGAGGGCTAAAAGCACCCGCAGCCTGCAGGGACTCACGGCAGCCACAGAGTGCTTGTCAATGTACCCTCCCCCTCTGGCCATTTCAGGTTCTAGGGGAGCCCGGCCTCCAAGTAAGACGAAGCTGTGCGCGTGCTCACTCAGTCATGCTCGACTCTGTGCAACCCCATGGACTGTAGCCCTCCAGGCGCCTCTGTCCATGGGATTTCCCAGGCAAGAACACTGGAGTGGGCTGCCGTTTCCTCCTCCAGGGGATCTTCCCGACCCAGGGATTGAACCCTGTAGGCTCCTGCATTGCCGACAGCTTCTTTATCGCTGAGCCACCAGAGAAGCTCAAGACCATATTTTAATCTCTTGCTACTCGAAAGATGAATTCTGCGCCAGTGGCATGACCCTGAAGCTTCTAGTGCAGAATCTCAAGCCCCACACCACATCGACTGAATCAGAATCTGTACTTAAACCCCAGGGCGTGATTCCTATGCACATGGAAGTGTGAGGTGCACTGTTACATGCCACAGTGTAGCTTGAAATAAATGGCTGATTATTTCAGCCACACGTGGCTGATTCTACAACAAGGCAAATTGGCCTCCTTGATGTATGAGGATGGGCTGTGAAAGATTTGGTGCTGAATGCTTTTTTGTAAATCAGGTCTTGCTGGAAACCCACCAAAGAATTAGCAATTTAAAACAAACAGCAGTAGGAAAGGAATTAACAATTTAAAATAACCAACAACAAGCATGGATGCCTTGCTTTGTAGTGTGAAGCACTGCAGCTTCCCTTAGGAAGTTTGTATTTTTTCTTACTAAACAAACTTAAGTTGAAGCATGACTGTCCATCCAACTGGTTGCCTGTTAAAAAGTTTGCATTCGATGAGCTCTTGGTTGCCCCAGGAGCCATACCAAGCATTTAACACCGTTGACCTTATGGAATCTTTACCACAAACGGTCAGGGAGGTGTTACTTTTTTTAAAATTAATTTGTGGCTGCACTGGGTCTTCACTGCTGTGTGTTGGCTTTCTCTAGTTGTGGTATGCAGGCTTCTCATCGCGAAGCACAGGCTCTAGGGTGCTCTAGTCTCAGTGGTTGCGGTATACCAGCTCAGTTGCCCTGAGGCATGTGGAATCTTCCTGGACCAGGGAATCGAACCTGTGTCCCCTGCATCTGCAGGTAGGCGTTCAACCACTGGGCCATCAGGGAAGTCCAAGGGAGGTGTTACTTTTACTCCCAGTTAGCTAAAGAGCAAAATAAGGAACTTACAGGGCCAGTCACTCTGATTTTGGCATTTTAGCTTGCCTTTTACTTTGTTTTAATTCAGATGACCATTATATCTACTACTGTGGGCAGGAATCCCTCAGAAGAAATGGAGTAGCCATCATGGTCAACAAAAGAGTCTGAAATGCAATACTTGGATGCAATCTCAAAAACGACAGAATGATCTCTGTTCATCTCCAAGGAAAACCATTCAATATCACAGTTATCCAAGTCTATGCCCCAACCAGTAACGCTGAAGAAACTGAAGTTGAACGGTTTTATGAAGACCTTTTAGAACTAACATCCAAAAAAGATGTCCTTTTCATTATAGGGGACTGGAATGCAAAAGTAGGAAGTCAAGAAACACCTGGAGTAACAGGCAAATTTGGTCTTGAAATGCGGAATGAAGCAGGGCAAAGACTAATAGAGTTTTGCCAAGAAAATGCACTGATTGTAGCAAACACCCTCTTCCAACAACACAAGAGAAGACTCTACACATGGACATCACCAGATGGTCAACACCGAAATCAGACTGATTATATTCTATGCAGCCAAAGATGGAGAAGCTCTATACAGTCAACAAAAACAAGACCAGGAGCTGACTGTGGCTCAGATCATGAACTCCTTATTACTAAATTCAGACTCAAATTGAAGAAAGTAGGGAAAACCACTAGACCATTCAGGTATGACCTAAATCAAATCCCTTATGATTATACAGTGGAAGTGAGAAATAGATTTAAGGGCCAGATCTGATAGATAGATTGCCTGATGAACTATGGAATGAGGTTTGTGACATTGTACAGGAGACAGGGAAAAAGACCATCCCCATGGAAAAGAAATGCAAAAAAGCAAAATGGCTGTCTGGGGAGGCCTTACAAATAGCTGTGAAAAGAAGAGAGGCGAAAAGCAAAGGAGAAAAGGAAAGATATAAGCATCTGAATGCAGAGTTCCAAAGAATAGCAAGAAGAGATAAGAAAGCCTTCTTCAGCGATCAATGCAAAGAAACAGAGGAAAACAACAGAATGGGAAAGACTAGAGATCTCTTTAAGAAAATTAGAGATACCAAGGGAACATTTCATGCAAAGATGGGCTTGATAA
>NW_024070204.1:69084886-69087743 GCF_014754425.2 Oryx dammah
GCCAAGGGTAGGGACTGAAAAATTTAATCAGGTATCAGAGGTGGTCAGATATCTGTGTGGGAATTCTTGCTAAAGTGACTCCGCAGAATTGTTAGGCAAGCCAATGACAGGGTCCAAGGATGAGGCCTTGTCAAAAGAGGGAGCCCATCAGCTACTGGGATGCTAGTCACAGTGCAAATTAAGTCAGCTGGTGAGTAAGCAATGTATCCATTTAAATTTTCTATTTTAAAAATTTTGCTTAAAGTTATTTAAAATATTTGTTCACATGATGATACTGTTGATGGACAAGATGAGAGGAAATGATCACTTTCAGACTCTGCTACAAAAGAGTGGAAATGAGTGCATTTTTGCTGAAAAGGAATTTGGCAATACGCACCAACAGTTTTAAGATGATTTATCTCCTTTGATCCAGTAATTCCATTTCAAAATAATAATAAGTACTGTAGAAAAAGGGGAAAAAGAAGAGGCTCAGAGGAGTCCATCTGAAGTTTGATCAAGGAGAGACTCTTGATGAGTTTTGTGTGGAGTCCTTTTCTCCCCGACCTTGTTCACGTGCATCATATCAGCTCTGTTTGCATTTGTTTTAATTTGGATTCTGGTTCTTCAGGATAAAAAGAAATTGAGTAGATAGAGATATTCCATTTTCAAGGATAGGGGGACCCGATATTGTCAAGATGTCCATTCGCTGCAACTTAATGTGTAGATTTAATGTCACCCCAATCACAATCCCAGTTATTTTGTAAATAGATACATAAGAAACTGATTTTAAATTTATATGGAGAAGCAAAAGACCCAAAATAGCTGATACCATATCAGAGAAGAACAAATTCAGAAACTGACACTCTCTGTCTTCAAGACTTCCTATAAAGCTATAGGTATCAAGACAGTGTGGTGCTGGTGCAAGAACACAGTAATAAATCTATGCCATGGTTCATTGCAGTGAACTATTCAAAATAGCCAGGACTGGGAAGCAACCTAAATGTTCATCAGCAAAGGAATGGATTAAGAAAATGTGGTGTGCATATTTATGATGGAATATTACTCAGCCATAAAAAAGAATAAAATAATGTTATTTGCAGCAACATGGATAGCCCTAAAGATTCTCATTCTGAGTGAAGTAGGTCAGACAAAGAAAAATACAAGATATTGCTTTTATGTGGAATCTAAGAAAAGGCTACAAATGAACTTATCTACAAAATGAAATATTAATAGAGTTACAGATGCAGAAAATAAATTTACGGTTACTTGCTTACTTGGGTGGATTAGGCGGGAGAGATAAATTGGGAGATTGGGATTGACGTATACACATTACTGTCTATAAAATAGATAACTAATAAGGACCTACTCACAACGCAGGGAAGTCTACTCAACTCTCTGTAATGGTCTATATGGGAAAAGAATCTAAAAAAGAGTGGCTATATGTATTTGTATAACAGATTCACTTTGCTGTAACCTGAAAACAAGACAACATTGCAAATCTATTATTCTCCCGTAAATTAAAAAATAAATAAATAATAACTTTACACATTAATGCAAACTAAAGTACACACAGGGCTTCCCAGGTAGTGCTGGTGGTAAAGAAGCCGTCTGCCAACGCAGGAGACGTGAGAGACGGGTTTGATCCCCAGGTCGAGAAGATCCCCTGGAGGAGGATACGGTAACCCACTCCACTATTGGTGCCTGCAGAATTTCATGGACAGAGCAGCCTGGCGGGCTACAGTCTACAGGGGCACCAAGAGTCAGATACGACTAAAGTGACTTAGAACACACGCACAAAGTACACACACAAAATCGTGAAACAGGCTAGAGAGTTCAGAAACAGACCCACGTGAATAGAGCCAATTGATTATTGGCAAAGGACCGTAGCAACACAATGGAGAAAAGGTTTTTGAACGAAGGGTGCTAGAGAAACCTAGTAACCACATGCAAAAGAAGGAATCTAGAAACAGGCTTTACACCTGTATTATACAAGTATTTAACTCAAAATAGAGTACTAAATGCAAAATGCAAAACTACAATACTCATAGAAGATAATATAGGAGAAAATCTCTACATAACTTTGGATTTGGTGATGCAATACCAAAGGCCCAACCCATTTAACAAGCATTCAGCAAATGTTAACTATGCCTATGGTAAAATTTGTGTGTGTGTATGGACAAAGATTAAAGAGGGTGTGTTTGCTGTTGTGATGGAATTGCAGGTGAATCATTTGGCTGTTGTTGTTAAGGTTTAAGCTATGTCAGTGTTGCCGAAAGTGTTGTATTTTAAATCAAAACAGTCCATTTTTCCCTCCTTCTTTTCTTTCTCCCTCCCTCACTCCCATCGTTTCTTCTTTTCTTTCTTCCTCTCTTCCTTCCTTCTTTTTTAAAGGAGCAAAGCCAAAAGTCTCCTCTAAAAGAGTGCTATGGCCTGCCTGGAGTCAAGGAACTAACCAGAGAACGCTTCTGAGCCTGGGGCTATGTCTGGAAAAGCTTGATTCTGTTGGCTTTCCAAATAAGAAAATGAGGGCTGCTGTTTAGGAGGAATAAATTAGCCTGAAAATATATATCCAGTCAACATAGAGGTCACCGGTGAAATTGCTGTCTCCACTCCAGGGGACTCAGTGTCACAGGGGACAGATACATCTGGTCTCAGGACACCGTGTTCTGGGCAAGGGAGAGGTGGATGAGTTGTTCAGTGCAAGCAGTTGAGGCTCATTTGAGAAGTTCGGGGCTGGAAAGCAGAAAGTGACTTAGGTGTCTGAGGTATCACAGAGGAGATTGGGTGACCTGTCTAAGTCACACGGGGAGGTAGGTGACATGCTGGGCCGGCACTGTGGCAGGCCTGGCAGCTGACATCTGGGTCCACACTGTGGCAG
>NW_024070204.1:69087753-69138433 GCF_014754425.2 Oryx dammah
CACTGTGGCAGGCCTGGCAGCTGACATCTGGGTCCACACTGTGGCAGGCCTGGCAGGGGACTTCTGGGCCGGCACTGTGGCAGGCCTGGCAGGGGACGTCTGGGCCGGCACTGTGGCAGGCCTGGCAGCTGACATCTGGGTCCACACTGTGGCAGGCCTGGCAGGGGACGTCTGGGCCGGCACTGTGGCAGGCCTGGCAGGTGACGTCTGGGTCTGTACTCTAGCAGGCCTGGAGGGTGACGTGCACAACATAAGCAAACCTGGGAGGCATACACGTCATCAGGGGCCAGCTGCTACTCAGAGGCTCAGAATTCTGGCCTAGTGTTTCTAATCTGGAAGATCTTTCCAAACCTTTTCAAATGGAAGCAGGAAATGTGTTATTGTAGGGAATGTCTCAGGATATGAGGGATGGCGATTCATTGACTGTCTTTAAAGGATCGAATACAGACAGGGGACTGCCATCATATTTCAGTGTGCCTTCTGACAACTTGAAGAGATTTTAATTATGCTGGAGAGTTAAATGAACAGTCCTGAAGAGTATGAAGATCTCAATAATTGAAGAACCTTCAGACCAAAGTCAATGTTGTCTTCTCCTGCTCTCAAACTAACATTCAAAGATTTTGTTTGAAACAGATTGAGCAAGGTTGGATACACCCAAGTGACATCTTTCAATATTTAGTTTACAAACTTAAATACAAATATTTAGGCTATAATACTTAGGCTTTGATCTAGATGGAAACAGGGAAAGCTTGGGGAAAAAATCAAGGGAAAGTTAGCAGGCCTGACAATGTTTAGGGCTGGACTGTGACTCAGGTTTGGAGGACTTTCCTCTCACACTGTAACAAAGCAGATGAACAACAGTAATCAGACAATTTCTGAAAAATGCTGAGTAACCATTTGGAAATTAAAAGAAAAAGCTGAGCTGATGTCTTTTTCTCTATGATTTAGCCGAGAGACTCTGGCCAAGCTGTCATAACAACTCATCTTAATGCTTGGGGAACCTGGGTTCAAATCTCAGCTTACCCACTTGCCCGCTACTGTGATCTATTGTGGGATGTGGACCTCACTGAGCTTCAGGGCTCTCATATATAAAATGGGAAATATAATACTTTATAAGAAAGAAGGAAGATAAACGTAATAGCTCCCAGTTGCTGAACGCTTGCTGTGTGCTAGGCATAGATCATATCTCTTAACCTCATTACTTCAACATTCTTGAAGTCATCATGGTCCTCAGGATGTGTACAAGCCTTGGGTAAGTGTAATAGTGCCATTTATCTCGTCATCATTTTTATTACAGGAGATGTATAACCTCCCGGTCCAGGGCAGGAAGTAGCTTCTCTGAGTCGTATTATTGACACTCCAGGAAAACTTCCTTAAGCAATCCTGCCCCAGGAGAATCATCCTTTAAAACATATGCTGGCTTTCTTGGGGAAAGAAAGCTCCAACCCTTAGATGTATTAAGCAGTTTGAAATGAAAATAGATTAAAAAAAAAAAAAAGATTGGGACTTCCCTCGTGGCGCAGTGGATAAGAACCCACCTGCCAATGCAGGGGATGATGCTTTTCGATCCCTGATCCAGGAAGTTTCCACGTGCCAGGGATCATGCCTAAGCCCCTGCGCCACACCTACTGATGCCTGCGTGCCTAGAGCCTGCGCTCTGCAACTGGAGAAGCCGCCGCAGTGAGAAGCCCGCACACCACAACTCGAGAGGAGCCCCTGCTCGCTGCAACCAGAGAAAGCCTGAGCAGCAATGAAGACCCGGCTCAGCCAAACATCAAACAAATAAATTAAATAAAGCAGTGTGTGCATGCGAAAAAACTTAGAGATTTTACTCATTTGTCTGCGTGGGTCTTAGCTGTGTCACGTGGGATGTTTTCCTGCGGCACATGGGCGCCTCTAGAGCACAGGGACTCAGCAGCTTGTGGCAGGCTGGTTAGCTGCCCTGTGACATGTGGGATCCCTGTCTTCTGTGTTGCAAGGTGGATTCTCAACCACTGGACCATCAGGGAAGTCCCTAAATGGTCTGTTTTTTATAGGTAGATATGAAGATGTTTCTTTCATCTCTATTACCTCTCAAGTATTTCTTGCCCATACCCTGGGCATGTAATATCTGCCAAATAAATTTTGTTAAAGATAAATGTGCTGTGTTCTCCCATTATGAAAATAATTTAAGCTTGGGAACTGCAGGTAGACAAGAAGTAAACTCTGAAGGGCAGTGGGTAATATGAAGTGACATAAAGTTCTTTAGAAAGCAAAATGCAAATCTCAGTCTGGAAACTGGAAGATGGGAGGGTGGCTGCTTTCCTGGTCAAACTGCAACAGGCTGTGACACATGGCTTATTGGCTCTCGACTGCATCTTGCCCAGGCCTAGCGCAGTGCAAGGGGAATGCTTGGTAGAAAATGTGTGAGCTCAGTACTAGCAATTTCCCTGCCTCTGGTATATGCAGAAATGGTGGGCACTAGGACCTTCTTGTTGTCTTAAGAGCCAGAGTGGGACATTGGCAATCAGTGGGCAAGAGCTAGGGATGTGAGGAACATCCAAACGCCAGGAAGACAGGGTTCTTTGAGCAGCAATGTGGCAGAGTGAGGCTGGGAGAACAAACAACTCCGCCAGCTAATGGCAGGGACCCTCTGGGGAACGATGGGAGCTTTAGGACCACGTATCCATTTCCTCACACTGTGTATCTGTATTTTAATTTCTTCCTGCAAAAAGCTTATGTGATATATATGATGTGACCAATAAAAACATTGCATTGTTTCCTTTTGATAGGTAATAATACCTAAAGATAGGTATTATTAACACGGTTGAAGGATTCGCAGGTGAGGGGTGAAGCGGTTGAAGCGCTGCAGGAAGACGGAGTAACGGATCAAGGAACGGAAAGCTCTTTAGCGGCAGCAGCGCCCACACCTGCCCCTCACACTCGACCTCAGTGGAACCAGGTCCCCCCTCAGAGGGACATGAAGAATCATTTCTCTTTTTCCAGGTCTCCCCACAAGCAGGTGGCTTGTTAGCCGCTGAGGGGCCGGTGAAATGAAGAAGGTGGCTTATCATAAGCTTGGGTCAGGGTGGGGACAGATGCTATCACAGGGGCCAGATCCACGCAAGGGCCTCGGCCCTCACTTGTGTTTAAACCCAGCCTGTTCCCTCTAAATTCCCTGACAGCCATCTGATAAGATGCATATAGCTGTTTAGTTTGCATGGTTCTGACAATTTTCATTCAAAACATATGCAAATTCTGAGGGCAGGTTGCTGGAGACAGAGGTTGTGATGAAATGCTTCTCAACTTTTAACCAAATGAATCTATTAACCTCAAGAAGAGGAGCTTTTGATTTCGGCCTCTATTTGCATCAGAGGTACAGTTAGACCCCTGCTCATTCCTTCTCCCATCTGGCAGCTTTTCTCATCTCTGGGAAGGTGAAATTAGCCAAGTGGCCTGGTGAGTTTCCCCCAGGTCACTGAGCTCCTTGGTTCCTAGTGAGGCGGCCACGGATGGCCCTCTGAACCCTCCAGCTGGGCCCTGTTGAGATGGGGCCTGGGCGGGCTCTGGGCACATCCCCAAGCCCCAAGCCGCTGGGCAGTGGTTGGAGCCAGCGCTTACCAGAAGCAGGCTTTCAGGCCCTCCAAGGCACCTGCCTCGTGTGTTTATACAGTGGCAGGGTCAGCCAGGTGAGGAAGTAGTACACAGAGAGCAAAGTGCTGCACACACCTCTCTGATGAATTAAGGCTCTGAGACCAGTGCGTCTGGAATGGTAACCCGATCTCTGCTGAGGAAAGAGGTAATCATCTCCCATGAGGCCAGGAGAATTTTGCAGAAGTGTTTCCTGCTTCCTCTCTCAGGCCTCGTGGGCTCAGGCTGCCATCTCCTACAGCCCAGGCAGGACAACAGCTCAGACTGGTGGCCCTGGGAGGCACCACCTGCCCAGGCCTTAGAAGGACCCTGCTCTTAATTTAATGTTGAGTTGTAACTGTGTTGAAGTTCTTAATATATTTTGAACAAGCAGCCCCCCATTTTCAGTTTGCATTGGACCCACCAACTATGTAGCTGGCCCTAGGCTTGGATCATAGTACAGAATCTGGAGACCACCAACAGTAGCTGCAGCCCCTTAGCTCGGCATTCAAGGCTGGTTCTGATTTAGTCTCCTCATCGCCTTTCCAATCATCCCCACCTTTCACAGTCTCAGGAAGTGGTTGCTTCTGCCAGAGATTCTGTCATACACCTCCGGGCCTTTGTACTTCTTCTTCCCTGACCTAGTAAACCTTTTCCTCTCTTCAATTTCCTGTAGACTCCCATTCATCCTTCAAGATCCTAGAAAATAATCTTAAAAAAATTTTTCCCCCTGAAGATATCTTTGAAATCCTGCAGGCAGTCAGTGGTTCTGTCTTCAGTGATTTCGGAGCTGCTCAACATCTGCAACGCTGCTTTCAGTGATTTGCAGCATGATAAGGCCCTTGTCTCCCGGGAATGTTTGCAAATATTTAACAGCTGGTATGGCAGAGGTACCAGCTGATCAGAGCTGCTGGAGGAAGGCCAGGCCCAGCCCAGCAGCAGGGTCTGGGGAGGCTCCTGGCAGGGCCTGGGTTAGCCTTTTGCTGGCTGGATCCTGGGAATCAGGGGCCTTTGGGATCCGGGGCAGAGGCTGTTCGCCAGCCATTAAAGAGTACTTCAACCTTTTCAAGGCAGGTACTGCTGGCCTGGTCCATCCCTGGCTGATGAGCAACCCCAAGAGCTCCCACTGGCATATGCGCTTTCAGCAGGGGTTGATAAGATCATCTCTCCATCCAGGTGTTCAGGACACAGCTTGGCTCCGAAAAGGAGGATGGGAAGGTGTGGGGAAAGGCAGGATGGCGTATAACAGCCTGGGTCTAGGCATCCTCCTCAGGGAAGAGGGAATAAAGAGCCTGCTCTGAAATCAGGGGACATCACCTATCGGGCTTTCTGCTGAGGACCCTCTGCAGACAGTGAGTCCAGCATATTGCAGAGTATCCTGCAGAGACTGGGAGAAAATGAAAGAAGAAAGAAGCAGTGCCAGGATATATGCATCCACACAAGACACAGAAACACTCACTCACACACCAACACACAGAGAAATGCTCAGTACGTGTGCACATCACCGAACGCAGGTCTCTCCCACACACCCCATGGTCCCAAATATGCCACCATATCCCTAGATCCAGGAATGACCCATAGAAGCCAGGGTGTGGCCAAGGCAGCGTCTCTGCTGGGTTAGGGGGATGGCCAGAGAGGGGCGCTGCCCAGATGCTTTGGAGGGAGGGTGATCCGGGTGCTGGGAGGGTTGGAGAGGCAGAGAGAGGGAGGCAGGGGGCATGGGGGAAGGAAGGGGCCGACCAGGAGCCTACGGAAAGGAGCTGTGGAGTCAGGAGGGCGGAGGGGGCGTGGGTGGAGAACTCCCATGCTCCAGGCAGACACCAGGTCCTCCAGCAGTGCCACCCCCTCTCATATTCACACCTAGCCTGCCTGCTGTCAGTGGCGGGCTCATTTCACAGATCAGGCTCAGATCCTTGAAACAACGTGCCCAACTTGGCTTTGTGTGGATCCAGGTCTGCTGGATCTGGAATCCTCTTTTGTGTCTTTCCACCTTGCACCATCTGGTGCAGTGATAAAGAATCCACCTGCCAATGCAGGAGACGTGAGAGACTCATCTGATCCCTGGTTGGGAAAAATCCCCTGGAGGAGGAAATGGCAACCCACTCCAGTATTCTTGCCTGGAGAATCCCATGGACGGAGAAGCCTGGCGGGCTACATACAGTCCATAGGGTCGCAAAGAGTCGGACACGGCTGAGCAGGTGAGGTGACCTTGTACCCACTGGGTATGACCTTTATTCCCCACCGTACAAGTCTCTCCCTCCTAAAGGAGGCGCCTGGGTGACTGCGCGTCCTCCCCTTCTTACACCCCGTGGACTCTAAACAGGGAAGAGTGGACGAGAGCTACAGTGGGCTGACACTTGTGATCCGGGTGGCCTTTCTTGTTGGGGTGTCCTGTGTCTTGTGGGACGTTGGGCAGCCTCCTTGATCAGTAGCATCCACTTCTCCTCCTCCTCCACCACCTTCAGTCGTGACAACCACAAAGGTCTGCAGACATTTCCAACTGTCCTCTAGGAGCTAAAATCACCCCCTAGTTGAGATCCTGACTTAGACGACTAGTCTGTGAGGGTCTGAAGGCGATTTCTCCAGCCTCCTGGCCACTTCTGCAAAGCAGAGTAGATGCCTATTCCTCTGGCCCAGGGGCTGACAAGCCAGGCCCAGCGGCAGGGGGATGGGCCTCCAGAGGGCTTCGTGGGCGGAGCCGGCCCCGCCCTCCTCCATGGGCAGCTGAGCGCCCACAGAGACACTTTGTCCGGCAGCTCCCTTCCACCTGCACCCTCAGGACGTGCAGACCCAACGGCCAATTATGAAAATGAAAAATCCGTGTCTGGGCCTCAAATGAGTATTTTCCTTTGGTGTTTGAGTCTGTTGTAATAAGTGCTTGGTTCACCCAGGAATCCCAGGAATGTGGGTCTGATAATGAAAATAGGTGTTGGGCCCCGAGGGGCCCCACTTGCTAGGCTGGCACAGAGGCCATCTCAAGGCAGCCCTCTCCTCCTGAGCCAGGGCACTTGGATGAAATCAGCTGTCCTCACTTGGCCCTGGGCGTGTTTCCATATCCCGATTCCAGCCGCCTGGCTGCAGCACTTGCCTCCTAAAGAAAGTAAGAGTCCTTATGAATGCCTGGCTTCATTTCAGGAGAAACAGTACACACCTCCACCTCCAAACTAACATTTTTTGAGAAGTTTGCTTTCTCATTTATTGTCACAGCCATACTAATATTATTCCCATTTTACAGGTGAAGATGTTGAGGCACAGAGAGATTCCCGTCCCTGCCCAAGGGCTCATAGGTGGCAAGTGGCATTGCTGGGATTTGAATTAAGGCAGCTGTTACCTGGGGCCTTCCCAGATGGCGCTAGTGGTAAAGAACCCGCCCACCAGTGCAGGGGTTTGATCCCTGGGGTCAGGAAGATTTCCTGGAGGAGGAAATGGCAACCCACTCCAGTAATTCTTGCCTGGAGAGTTCCATGGACAGAGCAGCCTGGTGGGCTTCAGTCCATGGGATCGCAAAGAGCTGGATGTGACTGAAGCAGCTTAGCGTGCAGCTGTTCCCTGAGCTGGTGCTCTAAGGATCTGAGTTTGAACAGCAAAGTGACCAAATTGTCTGGGGTCATCGGGGCTGAGACCTGGGGACAGGAGGCCTTGGCTTTGAGTGTCCACTGGCTGGGTGAGATGGAAGAAGTCCTGCAGGAGACAGAGCTTCCTGACCATCATGTCTCCCAGGCGCCAGCCATCTAACTATACCCTCTGAATGATGAGGGAAGGGTTGACAGGGAGGAAAGTCTACTTGTCTGGGTTGGCGAGGGACATCCCCCTTCCTCAGGGCTCCTGCTGAGGTCCTCATCCTTTGATGTTTTACCCTAAAAGAGCATGTTCCCAATCCAGGATGATAGTCAAGTTTACCCAGGAAGCAGTACAGTGAGGTTGTTGCATTGCCAGGGGCTAGGATTGTGGGGCGTCCCTGCCATCTGATGCCACATGATCTCAGGCGAGTGACTGAAGTTGGGCTTCCTCACCTGTAAGCTGGAGAGAACAAAACTGACCCCAGAGTGAGGTCGCAAGCATGGAGCCTGGCGCCCCGGGCTCTCTGGAGATGTGGGGAGGAGGCCAGCTAAGGCCAGCTAAGGCCTGTGGGAGTTGGAACTCCTGGGTCACCTGGGGCTCAGCTGGTTCACCTGTAAAATAAGGGAAATGATAAAACCCCATTTCAGAGCCGAGGGCCGTAGGTGGAATGCGCAGGGAGCATCAGCTGGCAGGGGCAGGGTGAGAGCTCACTTGTGGGAAGGGCCTTGGCTGGACTGGCATTCCAGGGAGACAGATGCCCAGACAGGGGTGCAGGGAGGGCACTCGAGAGAGATGAGGCTGCCTGGTGGGCGGGCTCTGGTCCCGAGGCTGGTCTCCTCCCTGGCTTCTGAAGTCCAGGGACTTGAAGGTGTGAGGAACGGTGACACAGCTGAAAAGATTGTTGACCGTGGCCCTTTACCCCCAGGATCCCTGGGGCCCAGAGTTGGGATCAGGAGTGAAGGAAGTAGCTTGGCTGGGCTGCGGGGAAGAGAAGTCTGTGGTGGAGACCCCGGGGCAGGTACCCCGCCTCCTGCCCTGCTCCCTGGCCGCGCCCCACACGCACGCCCCACTATGCGGTGCTCACAGTGGACTGACTGTGGGCCCAGAGGACCAGGGCTGGGCCTGGGCTGGTGCTTAGAACTGCTAATAGAGCCACTCTTCAGCAAGGGCCTGCTGCCTGCCAGGCACTGAGCTAAGTGCTTCCCAGTTGTTATCTAACTGAATCCTTACCAGCGCTATACGGGTAGGGATCACACATCCCGTTTCACGAGAAAACTGTTGGCTTGAAAACACGCACCACCTCAAAGCTGAGAGTTGGGTTTGATTTGGTGGGGATTTTTAGGACTTCAAACCTGGGCGGCAGCATCTCAGGTAACCCTGAGAGAGCTGCTCCAAGCAGGTGAGGCACTTGCTGTTCGGTTACTCGGTCGCGTCTGATCTTTGCGACCCCGTGGACTGCAGCACACCAGGCTTCCCTGTCCTTCACCACCTCCCGGAGCTTGCTCTAACTCATGCCCATGAGACAGGGAGCCAGGTTATATAGAAGCTTTGCAACAAAGGGCAGGTAATCTGAACATCAAAAGAGTATTTCTAATTAAAGGAAAACCAAGTATTTAAAGTTAAGGAATTTAGCACTTTTCTATGTATGAGAAGGTACAACAGTCTGGGCTCACTGAAATAACTTCTGTGATGTGCACCTGAGCTTTCTGGGGCCGTTATCTTGTGTTTTGACGTCCCGAGTTCCCTCACAGCTCATGGAAGGAAGTGGCTACAACTGATGACTGCTAGACAGCAGGTATTCCTTCCTTCCTGAGTCCCCTCAGGGCTCACCAGCTCACCAACAGTGCTGGTGCAGTTGTTGATGACTGTGACATCCTTTGTTTAATGATATGGCAGGAAATAGTTCATTTCTCAAAACTAAGGTTCAGAGTGGTTAGGCGCTCTGCTCAAGGTCACACAGCTGGCAAGCAGTAGAGCCCAGATCCATCTGCAGATGATCCAATCCCAAGGCCTTAATCATATACTCTTTGCAGCTCTTTAAGAGACCTGTTTCTCTTAAACAGGTGAATAAGACAAATACCCTATAAACCTTTTTCTTGTCCTCTTAATAGTTTATCCTGTTGAATTTCAAGTCATCAGTTCAACATTTAGTGAGTGATTTCTATAAACGGTTTTCTATGTTCAATGTTCTAAATCATCCATTTGATGACTTTCTGAGAGGAAGTATAAAGGAAGACCGCATTAATGTAATGGGATCTGAGTTGGGCCACTTTATGTCATAGAGATGGAAGAAGTATTAAGCCAGGCTCTGTGTGAAACGTGGCTGATGCAAATGCAAATAATAAGGTCCACAGGCAAATTCATGCACTATCTCTTATTAATTTTAATGCTTTATAAGTACATTTTGTATGCATTTTTTGTTTATGTGAATATACACATGGTAAAATGCACATTGAGTGAATTCCCTCATACACGTATACTCATATAATCACTAGTCCTTCAATGAATATTTATTAATCATGATTCTTCGAAGAGAGAGCCTACAGTGGTGAGCATCATCAGCAAGTCCTCCTTTCTGCATGAAGTCAAAAGTCCAGCAGATAGGAAGATGACAACATGATAAAGAAGTCCACGAAATTATTGCAATTGTGTTTGTATTATGAGAGAACCGAGCAGGGTGTGAGGATAAATAAAGAGGAATGATTCCATTTTCAATAGGGTGGCAGAGGAGAATCTTTTGTAGGCAGCTGAAACCCAAAATATTGAAGTTTGTGGTTTCTTGGGAAAAAACATTACAGGCAGAGAAAACAGAAAGTGTGAAGTCCCTGAGATGGCAAAGAGCTGGCATTTAAGAAGACCAAGGTGGGACATCCTGGTGGTCCAGTGGTTAAGACTCTGTCTTTCCACTGCAGGGAACATGGGTTCAATCCCTGGTCAGGGAACTAAGATCCTGCAAGTCATGTGGCATGGCCAAAAAATAAATTTTTTTTTAAAAAAAGACTAAGGTAACTAGTAAGATGTGGGTGATGGGGTGTGTGGTCATTGGCCATGACATGCCAAGCTGTTCCTAAATTCAAGTTTGTGTGCCTGACGCACTGTGCAGCCACACAAAATGAAACATCAGAGTTTGGAGCAGAGAAAGGCTTATTTCAGGGCCAAGAAAAGGAGAATAAGTGGCTGTGCTCAAAATACCCTGAACTTCTAGAAGGGTTTCAGCAAAGTATTTTTAAGGCTAGGTAATGGAAGTGGGTCACAGGGTATGTGATCAGCTTGTGCACAATTCTCTGATTAGTTTACGATGAAGTAATCAGCTGGTTGACTTTGTCAGTCCTTAGTTGACAGTAGGTCTAAGGGCTCATGATCAGGTAGTAAGCAGTTTCCATTTGGTGGTGGTTTTAGCATCTATAAAACAACTCAGGAAGTACTCATCAGATACTATTATCTGTGTACTTAAGAGAGGAGCTAGAGCAGAGGATGTAGGGGAGGTGTCTGTCCCAGGAAGGCCCCATAGGATTCTGATCAGTCCTTACCAATCAGCCCAACATGGTGGGGAATTGGGAGTTGCTTTTATAGACAGAGACATACCATCTGGGGCATTGGTGTTGTGGTTGAGAGGTCAGGGAAGACTTTGCCAGGTGGGCAAAGCAGGGGAAGGGCATTCCAGACAGGACACTGTGAGCCCAAAGGCTGTGTCGTGTGAAGCAAGAGTGCTTGTTCAAGTGTCTCCACAGAGCCCTGCTTGGTTGAAGCCCAGGGGAAAGTGAGGAGCTGGGAAGGAGGTGTAGTGAGGAGACAGGAGGGACATCCAGAGGCCAGCCTCAGTAGACACTGAAAAGAAAAGTGTTTTCCACTCGGTCGTGTCCGACTCTTTGTGACCCCATGGACTGTAGCCAGCCAGGCTCCTCTGTCCATGGGATTCTGCAGGCAAGAATACTGGAGTGAGTTGCTGTTTCCTTCTCCAGGGGATCTTCCTGACCCAGGGATTGAACCCGGGTCTCCCGTACTGCAGGTAGACTCCTTACCACCTGAGCCACCAGGAAAGAAGGCACAGAAGGAATTCGGCTCAATCCAGAAAGCAGTGCTGGAGAGAGATTGTCCAGGCAGCATGTAAGGGGAACTGGGGACATCATGGATGTGGTGCTCGATGAGTTCCCAGAGGCAGCGGGGTCTCTGAAAACCTCGGCGGGTGGCCTCCTGCGAGCCTCCTCGTGTGTACAGGGCCCCTGAAGCACTGACATCTCTCTCAAAAGTCTACCTGTGGAAAGTGCTGTGTTTGATTTTGAGGTCCACGGTGCCTAGACACAGCAGATGCTCGGGAACAGCTGATTTTGAATGGACTCCCATCTCACACACACCTCTTGCTACCATCCCAGCAGGAGTCCTCAAGGGCAGGGGATTCCAAAAGCTTTTCTTGGGAGGCATGTCTCGTGGTGAAAGGGCTGTTATAGCTCTAGCAGTCTGCTACCCGCCGACCAGGATGAGATCTGAGGCCCCGTCCACATTCTAGGGGAAGCCAGCGATCTCTAAACCATGGTGGGAGGCTGGGCTTCAGCGGGGTAGGGGTTTCCAGTGGGAAAGACATCAGCCTCGGGATCCCTGGGTAGGGAAGATCCTCTGGAGAAGGGCATGGCAACCCACTCCAGTATTCTTGCCTGGCACATCCCAGGGACAGAGGAGCCCACAGGGTTGCAGAGTTGGACACGACTGAAGTGACTTAGCACGCACGCACAGCCTAAGCCTTGTGTGATATCACTGTGTTTTACTTTTTCACAATCACCACCAGTGGGTGCCCATCCGGTGCTAGGGCTATGGCTGGGGTTCCGGGTTGGCCAAGACACCCAGAAAGAACCACAATTGCTCAGGGGCCTTCCACCTGCCAGAGCCAAAGAAGCCAAGCCAAGGAGCTCTGCCAAACCCGGCTCCAGCTCTATCCACAGGGAGGGATTGGCAAAAACAGGCGTCTCTCCGCCTTTTCCTGATCTCTGGACACTCGGACCCTCAGACTGAATCCAGAGGGCCCAGGCCCAGACCCTCATTGCAGCTGTGGCCTAGAATGTCCTAGAAGACCTGCTCGGTGGCACTTAGAGGGATGGCAGGGATGCAGAGAGAGAGGTTGGCTCTGCGAGTCTTTCCCTGTGCTCTTGTACTCACCGTGTCTCCCTGCTGCTCAGAACACCAGGAGAAGAAGGGAGAGGAGATTCCTGGGAACTGGGAAAACGGAGGCTAAAAGTCGATCAGGATTCCACCCTTGGAGGGGTGTTTCCTAGGCAGCACAGTGGTAAAGAATCCACCTGTGATGCAGGAGACGCAACAGATGTGGGCTCAATACCAGGGTTGGGCAGACCACCCCACCCCTGGAGTAGGAAATGGCATCCTGCTCCAGCATTCTTGCCTGGGGAGATCCGCCTGGCAGTCTATGGAGTTGCAAAGAGTCAGACAGGACTGAGCCACTAACTGCACACACACTCATGCACACACACACACACAAACCCTTAGAAGTCACCTGGGAGGATCTGTATTTTAATCCAGAGAGAGTATGGGATAGGTTTAAGCAGAAGTGGGACACCACCCAACTTGTGTTCTAGAAAGATCTCTGGAGCACTGTAATGATGATACCAAAATCCATCAGGGTTCTCCAGACAGATAAAACTAATTAGATATATATATATCTATCTCTCTCTATATGAGATGTATGTACATATACAATATATATTTATCTTAAGATGCATATCAATACATAGAGAAAGATTTATTTTAAGGACTTGCCCCACCTGGCGGGTCTGCAATCTGCTGTGCCGGCTTAGAGGCTGGAAACTCAGGCAGGAGTTGGTGCTGCAGTCTCCGGCAGGGAGACAGCACTTGTCCAATGACGGGCACCCAGAGGGCCCTGGGGGATCTAGGGTAGGTCACACCCCTGAGCCGGGGTCCAATTTCTACCCAAAGGGGAACTTCATCTGGGCTTGTCTTCTTCTGCAGCAAACTCCCCTGCACACCTCCCAGCACCTGCCAGTGTATCTGCCCAATCTGGCTGTGAACTCCTTGAGGGCAGAGGTCAGGTCTTACGTCGGGGTTCACCGCATTAACACAGTGCCAGATGCCCAGGAAGTGCTCGGTAGCGGAAGAATAAGTGGCTCTCCACCCAGCATCCAGCCCCCCTCCACCCCCTTACACCCTCCTCTCCCGCCCGGGACTTACTGGGCACTTCAGCAGCCCACATGCCCCTGAAGGACAGAGGTACCTGCAGACTTTCGGGTGCAAGACGAGGCGTGCCTGGGGCCAAACTGTGGCTCTGATACTTACATGTAGCCTGCTTACACATTAATTTTGACTGATAGATCGTTGATTCTTTTTTTTTTGCTTCATATGCCTATTTGTCATGATTTTGTTGGGTGCTTATGAAAGCCAGATTCCGTCCAGGTTCACAGAACAGAGGGCTATGATTGCTGATCTTAACACGGTCATCATCTGGCCAGGGGGAGTTTACCACGAAAATAAGAAGACAGTACATCTTGCAGGGAGTGTAGGAGAGGAGGTCACGGGGTATTTAGAGGGCCTGGAGAGGGTGCCTGAGCCAGTGCGGGGAGCTGAGGCTGAATGGTGTGCGAGTCAGCGAGGTAGAGGGCAGAGTGAGGGCTGACCGGGCAAAGATGCCCCAGGGCAAAGGGTCTGTCTGGCAGGGCCTGCGTGCAGCAGGGACAGTTCCCGACAGTTGGCCTTTGGCGCTCTTGCTGGGAACTGGCATGTATCCTGCAGTTTCGGCATCCCAGGCCACTTGCTCATCTGGTTCTTGCCATAAAGCGCTCACTTCGTGCCAGGTTGAAATGAAGCCTCCTTGTCCTCCTTCTGCTCTTCCCCTCACCCTGCTTTGGCATGTGTCTCCTTCAGGGAGCCTGAGCCAATGGGAGGGCCTGGGAAGAGGGGTCCCAGGGGACGCAGGCAGGCCAGCAGGGGCCACCTCTGCAAGCTGGCAGTCAGCACGTGCCAGGCTGTCATCATCCCCAGAACCCTGGGCCCTCAGTGCAGGCTTAGGTGTTCTGCCTTGCTCTTCCCATCTCTAAAATGGGTCAGACAATTGCCTTTCCATTAAACGTGATTCTGTGTCTCCTTAGTGGCTCCTGCGGTGCAGAGGCGGCCAGCGTAGGTGCAGTCTCAGCCCCACCGGGTTCTCAGTCTGTCTTTCCTCAGCTCGTGTCTTGGCTAAGGCTTGTCATCTTTATCTTTCTTCCTTAGAGGGACTTCCCTGACCTCCCATCTGAAGCAGAGCCTCGAAAGATTTTCAGTACATCTCTCCCTGCGCAGCCCTGAATGCAATCTGTAGTCACAGCTTTATTTCCACCCAATACCTGTTCCAGCCTGTCTCCTTCCGTGGGCTCCATCCATAGGGTTTATCAGCCATCTTATCTGTGAACCCAGCACAGGACTGAGCCAGAGTAGCAGCTAAAACACATTTGTTAAATAAAAGCAAGGTTAGGGGAAGACAGCTGTAAAACATTTGATTACAGTGGGAGGAAACACTTGGGGGTGGACGGTGCTTCCCTTTAGGGTCTCCTGAGGTTTAGCTCTGACCAGGGCCTTTCCCTCGGGGTAGAGACTGTATCTTATGGGACACAGCAAGGTGCCTGGGAGGGCCAATAAATATTTACTAAACAGTCCATCCTGTGCCAGCCACATGTTTTTTGATATATATCTCTCTTAGTTTGCACCACCACCCCTTGCACAGCTCAGAGTATTGAGGCTCTTACATAAATGGTGCCCCACAAACATTTATAGTTAGATCAAATCACTAGGTTTGATTTAGACTAGAGATCGTAAAAAGATTTCATTGCACGGGCCAACATTGCCTGGGGGGGTCAGTCCCTTTGAACACTGTACTGGGAAATGGTCTGTGGCTGTAGTGCGTTGAATGGGGACCACTCCCCAGAGGGCTCACATCTGAACCCCTGGAGCCTATGAGTGGGATCTTATTAGAAAATAAGGATGAAAAAATCTGGAAAACTGCATTTGCTGATGTAATTAAGTTAAGGGCCTTGCAATGAGCTTATCCTAGATTTTCCAGGGGTCCTAAGATCATTGGTAAGTGTCCTTATAGGAAGGAGAAGAGCAGAAAGAGGACACACAGAAGGGAGAGCTAAGAGTGCTGCAACCACGAGCCAAGGAAAGCCTTGGCATACTGGAAACTGGAAGGGGCAGAGGAAAGTTCTCTCTTAGAGCCCTATAAAGAAAGCTGAGTGCCGAAGAATTCACGCTTTTCAACTGTGGTGCTGGAAAAGACTCTTGAGAGTCCCTTGGACTGCGAGGAGATCCAACCAGTCCATCCTACAGATTAGTCCTGAATATTCATTGGAAGAACAGTTGCTGAAGCTGAAACTCCAATACTTTGGCCACCTGCTGAAACTCCAATACTTTGGCCACCTGATGTGAAGAACTGACTCACTGGAAAAAACCCTGGTGCTGGGGAAGATTGAAGGCGGGAGAAGGGGATGACAGAGGATGAGATGGTTGGATGGCATCACCAACTCAATGGACATGGGTATGAGTAAGCTGTCAGTGACTGGAGGGGGTCATCCTGAAAGTGGCAAACATTTTGGGAACTTGGGAGAAGTGAAGCATCCCACAGCTGGTCATCTTTTTCATTCCCTCTCCTGCATGGACAGGGAAGCCTGGCGTGCTGCAGTCCATGTGGTTGCAAAGAGTTGGACACGACTGAGCAACTGAACTGAACTGAGCTGAGAACCCTCAGAGGGAGTGAGGGCCTGCTGATGCCTTACGCTTGGTTTCCAGCCCCTGGAACTGTGAGAGAATACATTCCTGACATCTTCAGCCACCCAGGATGTGGCAGTTTGTTGAGGCAGCACCAGGATATGAGTACCTGGCCTTCTCAGATCTTAGAGGAAGAGGCACCATGATCAGTTTATGATGTCTGCATGGTCGAGGAAGGAAGGGTGGCAGGCACAGAAGTCATCAGCCAATGTTGACTTAGATCAACCAGATCTCTTGGTTGGGGGGTTCCTCTGTATCAGCAGATACCAGATCATTCTATCACAGTCATTCAGCACCAAAGGGTCCAGAAATCCATCAGGATTTCTCTCCTTGGGCTGAGGGGAGGCAGGCGGAGGTGTGGGAAGCAACAGTAGATTCATTGTCAGTGACTGGAGGGGGCCATCCTGAAAGTGGCAAACATTTTGGGAACTTGGGAGAAGTGGAGCACCCCACATTTCCCCTCCCGCCTCCTCTCAGTGGGACCACAGAGAATCTTTCGGGGACCACAGAGAATCTTTCGGAGAACACAGGCCTGACGTGGGGACGTCAGCCTGCATCCCATCCCGACTCCTGAGAGTCTTCCTGGAGTTCTGCTTTTGTTGGCTCACTCCTTCTGCGTCTAACAATCCCCCTGCTGGCGCCTCCTTATCCCCTTTGAGCCCTTCATGCCACCGTTGAAACCTTGGTTTTCTTGTTCTGTCCATGGCAAAATGACAGGCAGACTCCCTCCTCCATTACATGAAGGGGCAGGCCAGCGCGGGGAGGATCATTTGGGGACACAGTCTTCTATCCTTTCTTGCTGTGTGATCTTGAAGAACTTTCTATCACTGGCTCTCAGTTTGCTCATCTGCAAAATGGGAAGAAAATAACAATACCTGTTTCAAGATATTGTTTCAAGGTGCTGTTTTGTGCCCAGTACAGACATTGTACAGAAATATTTAAAAACAAAACATTGAGACAGACACACTAAGTCCATTGTCCTACTGAATTCTAGACAATTCTACCTTGTCCTTAGCAGTTTTCTTTCCTGGACCTGTAAGTAACCACCATTTATGGAGTGCTGACTGTGCCGGGCACCCTGTCACCTTATTCAGCCCTCACAGGAGTCCACTGAAGCGGGTACTGTTGATATGCAAGACTCACAGAGCACAGCGGCTTGACATCATGAATGGAGGGTCCATCTCCAGACTGTCCTAGGTCTGAGCTTCTGCACTGAAGGGCACTTCATGTACTCCATCACTGTGCCTGGATCGGCTGGGGAGCCCACAGCCTCTGTGGTCCCCTAGAGCACAGACTCTTTAAGGAGAGGGAATGAGCTCCCTGTCTGTCCTTCCCAGGTACTCCAAGCTGAGTCTGGGGCAGGGTTGCAATCAATCACTAAGCATGTCAGACCAAGTGAATAGTGGAGGGTTTGGAAAAACTGTCTTGTGTTTTAACAAAGTGGAAACTTCATGCTCTGACAAAGGAGATCTGAGTTGTCATCCACCTTCAACCCTCGTGTACTCTCTTCGGCAGCACATATACTAAAATTGGATGATACAGAGAAGGTTAGCATGGCACCTGCACAAGGATGACACTCAAATTCGTGATGCATCCCTTATTTTGGGGCTTCCCTTGTGGCTCAGCTGGTAAAGAATCTACCTGCAATGTGGGAGACCTGGGTTCGAACCCTGGGTTGGGAAGATCCCCTGGAGAAGGGAAAGGCTGCCCACTCCAGTATTCTGGCCTGGAGAATTCCATGGACTGTGTAGGTCATGGGGTTGCAAAGAGTCGGACACGACTGAGTGACTTTCACGCTTTTCGACTTTTGTATTCTGGGTCACCTGGTGTGCGTGTCAGATGTTTCTTTTGTAAAATGGGGACAATTTTGGACTCTCTGCCTTGGCCTGGAGGGGTCAGTGAAGAACCATGAGCTGGAGTACAGCTGGAGGATGCGGATCTTGTTCACACAGTCCGGCTCCAACAGCGCCCAGCATACAGTAGGTGCAGTGTAAATGACCTAGTGCTTTTCTCAGCCATTTTATTAAAATCTGCAAAACCAACTTGACATCGATAGGACCATGTCAAAGCTGAATTGTCATGGTTTGGAGCAGGGCTCTGCCATCTTCTGTAGGAATCAGCTGAAAATATAGGAGTTGGTGAGGGCTAGTCCTTTAATTGAGGGTGTGCTTACATTAGGTTGGTGCAAACGTAATTGCAATTTTGGACCATGAATTTTAAATCATTATAGCTAGGCTCAAACACATCTTTATTAATCAAAATAGGAACCATTACATTCAACACATTTTTGCCAATTAGAAATAAGTTTGTTTATTCCTATAGTGTAAAAACCCACACCTCAGGATTCAATAAACTCTTGGAAAGCATTTTCTGCCTCCTGCTGGTTATGCAAAATGTTGCAAAATGTTGTCAAGAGGCTTGAAGAAGTGGTAGTCGGTTGGTGAGATGTCAGGTGAATAATGGCAGGTGAAGTAAAACTTCATAGCCCAATTCATTCAACTTTTGAAGTGTTGGTGGTGTGACATGCTGTCGGGCATCGTCGTGGAAAAGAACTGGGCCCTTTCTGTTGACCAATGACGGCTGCAGGTGTTGTAGCTTTTGGTGCATCTCACTGATTTGCTGAGCATACTTCTCACATATAATGGTTTTGCCAGGATTCAGAAAACTGTAGTGGACCAGATCAGCAGCGGGCCACCAAACAGTGACTTTTTTGTTGCAAGTTTGGCTTTGGGAAGAGCTTTGGAGTTTCTTCTTGGTCCAACTACTGACCTGGTCATTGCCAGTTGTATAAAACTCACTTTTCATTGCATGTCATAATCTGATTAGGAAATGGTTCACTGTTGCATAGGATAAGAGACGATGACACTTCAAAAAGATGATTTTTTGATTTGCAGTCAGCTCATGAGGCACCCACTTTTTGAGCTTTTTCACCTTTCCAATTTGTTTCAAATGCCAAACAACCATAGAGCAGTTGGCATTGAGTTCTTCAGCAACTTTAATTGTTCTCAGTTGGTTGTTGTCAACTGCCGATGGCTGGTCACTGCATTTTCATCTTCAAGGGTCTCATCTCCTTTGCAAAACTGCTTAAACCATCACTGCACATTAGCAGTTCCTGGGCCAAGGCATTGTTGATGCTGCGAGTTGTCCCCACTCTTTTACAACCCATTTTTAACTTGAATAAGAAAATCGCTCAGATTTGCTTTTTGTTTAACATCATTTCCCTAGTCTAAAATAAATATAAAATAAACAGCAAGTAATGGCGCAGATTGTAAAGAATCTTCCTGTAATGCTGGAGACCTGGGTTCAATCCCTGCGTCAGGAAGATCCCCTGGAGAAGGGAATGGCAACCCACTGCAGTGTTCTTGCCTGGAGAATCCCATGGACAGAGGAGCCTGGTTGACTGAGTGAAAACTGTATGTCTACTCCAGTATCAAACAATGAAGTTCAGTAATACAAAACCACAATTGCTTTTGCACCAACCTAATATATTTACCCTCTGCTTTCCTAGAAAGGGTTAAACCTCGGGCGGCCTGGCCTGGGTGTTCTCCAATTCTGCTTTGCCCCATTACCTTGCCTCCAGCTGAGCTAGGCCCTGAGTTTACCCATAAACAGGTGCCACACTCCCCCTGAGAAGCTAGAGATAAGGGCTATCTCCACGCCCAGGCACTTCACAGGTTCTCCATGTCCCAACCGACCCTCTTGCCTGGGTCTCAGCTGTCTGGGAGGTTATCCTTTTTAGGCAACTTGGTCCCATCCTGTGGAAACCCCTGTGTTAAGTATTAAGACCGTGGGGGCCTGGAGTGACCACACAGACACATGGAATTGATGATCAGGCTTCCAGAATTAGTCTCGGGCCAAGCAAACACTGGCAGGTCTCACCAAACCCACCAAGTCTGGGACGATCTGGAGAACCTTCATTCACATCTGAGGTGGATACCCTTCTAAGGCTCCAGTAACTCTTTATGTCTAGTTCCATCTACACTATCTGATACTTTCTCCCAGCCAGTCAGTTATTAGGGATAACATCAGAGATGTCCTTCGGCCATTCTGCTCACGAGCAGCTGAATTTGTCAGGCTAAGCCTGACTCATGAACCGGAGTCACTTACCACTTGTTTTATATCCCCACCGCCCTGCCACTTCCCCAACCCAGAGCCAGGAAAGACTTTTGTATCCTAAACAGTTTAAAAAAAAAAAAAGAAGAAGAAGATTGTGATGTGAAAATTATAAGACATTAAATTTTAAGTGTCCATAAATAAAGTTTTATTGGAATAGACCCGTTCATTGGTTTGCCCCCCATCTCCGGGGCTTCTGTGCTTGGCAGAGCTGAGCAGCTGCTGGCCTCTCAGAGCTTGGCACTGCTGTTTGGCACACTGGCAATCAAAGGGATAGCGTAAGCGTCACCTCTCTGTGTAAAAGACAGTCAAATATGAAGCGGATGGGGACTTCCCTGGTGGTACAGTGGTTAAGACTCCATACTCCCAGCACAGGGGCATAGGTTTGATCCCTGGTCGGGGAACTAGATCCCACAGGCTGTGGGGCCAAAAAGTAAAACAACAGACAACAACAAAAATATATGTAAGGAACAAATTGGGAAGAAATACTTGTAAAATATATAACAAAAAACATGCGGCATGTAAAATCCACTACAGATCAGCATTAACAGATGAACATTTGCGATTGCCTTGAGGACACATGACAGCCACTTTGAGCCCCAGTTAAATGAAACAGTCCTCCCCCAGCAGACTCCCATCCTCTCATTACTAGAACTGGGTTTCAAAACTTAGGACTCTAATATTTTATGTTTATTGCATTTTTCATTCATAAAAAGTTGCACCTTCATCGTATCCTGGGTTTTGCCTCTTGGCCTATAGTGCTAAACATAGAAGTTTGCTGATCTTTGACCTAAACCACTGGACTGTGCCAGAAATTTCATTATTTTGGTCTCCCAATTCCACATCTTTGGTTGTCTTACCTCCATACAGAGCCTAGGAATCCTTACAGACCATAGTTAAATTTGGCATCAGATTTAACCACTTCAAATCTCACCACCCTTACGGGAGCATTAAAAATCAATGGGAGGACCTGTTAAGATGCAGCCAATGTCCTGCCCTCCTGGATGACTCTCTTTTCCCCTCTGGGTATATCCATTCCCTCCTCCACCCCACCCCTTTCTACTCTCAGGGAAGACTCTGACTTGATAAGGCTTCATTGATTTTCTTCTCCTCTGCTCAGAATCCCCATAGGAAATATTCAGTCCATCCTGGTGACTTGGTAGATCAACTGATACCAAACAAAAAATTAATGTGTGTGTGTGTGTGTTAGTCACACAGTCGTATCCAGCTCTTTGCGACCCCATGGACTGTGGCCCACCCGACTCCTCTGCCCATGGGATTCTCCAGGCCAGAATACTGGAGTGGGTTGCCATTCCCTTCTCCAAGGGATCTTCTCGACTCAGGGATCGAACCTGGGTTTCCTGCATTGCAGCACATTCTTTACCGTCTGAGTCACCAGGGAAAATGAATTCCCTCCTCTTATTAGCAAACACTGTGCTAGCGGCTAGATCAGTGGGAGATTCTCCGTGCCGTAAATCGCCACCCCAGGACCAGCAGCTCCGGGCCCCAGGGCTCCAGCTGCAGTCAGGAACCTTGAGGCCCATTTGGCTTGTGCTCCATCACTTCCTAACAGCGTGACCTTTTTCAGCTGCCCCAGCTTTTGCGGCCTGCATTTCCTCGTCTGCAAAAGATGGGACTCGGGTTGGGTGCCCTTCAGGCTAGCCTGAAGATGTATTTAAAACCAAGTAAGTTGGCAAGAGGGCTCATCTGCAGGGACAATGCTGAGTCCTGCCAACATCTTCCTCCCTTCCAAGCAGTAAAACCCAGTCCTCTCAATTTCCCCAGCCCCAGGCCGGGACAAAATGTCTCTTTAAACATTGGTGGCCCCATTCCTCCCCTCCTTCCTTCTCACCCCTCAGCCACATGCCTCCGAGGAATTCTGGAGCAGACTTACCTCCTGAAGCCCCAGGCTCAGTCAAGCCCGGTTTCTTCATCCAGGATCAATTATTTTTTTCCTTCTTACCTTAAAGAATAATAATGAATCACCCTGTCAAACACAGAGTCCTTTCTATTATTCTCTTTGTCTGCCTTTGGATTTCCTCTTTGGTTGTGCAATTTGGCCTTTACAATATCCTTCCCTTGCTAACAAAAATGAAGCACTTGGGCAGAGGTGTTTGGAGATGTTTGGTCCCCTCTGGCAGGAATTTGGTGAGTTCTTGATTCTTACTTCTCCCTCTCCCACCACGCCCCTGTAGCTTCAAATCCTGCTGCCTTCTTCTCTTAATGTCTCAAGTCCGTCTCCTCCATCCAACCCCCGCTACTGTCTGAGTCGCCACCTCTCTCATCTCTCTTTGGTTCCTGTACCCTCCACCCCAGCTTAAATCCTTCTGTGGCTTCCCATCACCCAAAGGATAAAGTCTTAGGTTTCCTTCCACGTTGGTAACTCACGGCTGAATCTGCCACACGTGTGTGTGTGCAAAGTCACTTCAGTCTTGTCCAACTCTGTGCAGCACTGTGAACTGAAGCCCACCAGCTCCTCTGTCCATGAGGATTCTTCAGGCACGATTTCTGGAGTGGGTAGCCGTGCTCTCCTCCGGGGATCTTCATGACTCAGGGACTGAACCTACATCTCCTGCACTGGCAGATGGGTTCTTTAACACTAGCGTCAACTGGGAAGCCCAATCTGACATAGTTTTTCCAGGAGAGTCATTTCTAATACTGAATTTGGATGCCTTTAGTATAGACTTTGGAGAAGGAAATGGCAACCCACTCCAGTGTTCTTGCCTTGAGAATCCCAGGGACAGAGGAGCCTGATGGGCTGCCGTCTGTGTGGTTGCACAGAGTCAGACACGACTGAAGCGACTTAGCAGCAGCAGCAGTACAGACCTGGGGCTTCCCTGATAGCTCAGCTAGTAAAAAAATCCACCTGAAATGCAGGAGACCTCGATTCGATTCCTGGGTTGGGAAGATCTGCTGGAGAAAGGACAGGCTACCCTACCCACTCCAGTATTCTTGGGCTTCCCTTGTGGCTCAGATGGTAAAGAATCCACCTGCAGTGTGGGAGACCTGGGTTCGATCCCTGAGTTGGGAAGATCTCCTGGAGAAGGGAAAGGCTACCCATTCCAGTATTCTGGCCTGGAGAATTCCATGGCCTGTATAGTACAGACTTGTGATTAGCTGGCACCCAAAGCATCAGTACTCTTGCCTGGAAAATCCCATGGATGGAGGAGCCTGGTGGGCTGCAGTCCATGGGGTCACGAAGAGTCTGACACGACTGAGTGACTTCACTTTCACTTTTCACTTTCATGCATTGGAGAAGGAAATGGCAACCCACTCCAGTGTTCTTGCCTGGGACGGCGGAGCCTGGTGGGCTGCCGTCCATGGGGTCGCACAGAGTCGGACATGACTGAAGCGACTTAGCAGCAGCAGCAGCAAAGCATCAAAATGTGTGAACTCCCACGAGGTTCTTATGCTGCTTGCCTCTTCAAATGTTACGTTGCTTTTTTCCAGTCAGCATCTGAGCCCCCACCTTTAAAAAAATTGATTAATTAATTGTGTTTTTGTTGTGCTGGCTCTTCGTTGCTGTGCTTGGGCTTTCTCTAGCTGCGCTGCGGTAGCTTCACTTGTGGCCGAGCACAGACTCTATGGCGCAGGCTCAATGGTTGTGGCGAAGGGCCTTGGTTGCTCTGCAGCATGTGGAAGCTTTCTGGACTAGGAATTGAACCCATGTCCCCTGCATTGGCAGGCAGATTTTTATGCACTGGACCACTCTAGAAGTCCTGAGCCCCTTTTTATTAGGGAAGAATTTTGTGTTAGTCTTAATGGCCGAGCCCAGATGCCACCTCTCTCTACTCAGGCAGAGTGGGGATACAGGGCCTCAGCTTGATCATTCGCATTTCCCTTGGGCTTTGGGTCTTGAGGAGTGGGCCAGGTAAGAGCTACTCCGGTGAAATACTATGGTCCTCACGACCAGGCCCAGGGGCTGACCTGGACTGTCATTCCTGCGCTTGGTCCTCCTTGGCATCCATCTTCCTTGGGCACCTGGTTCCCCAGTCCTATGTTTGATCCATGAGCCACTCAAGACCCTTCCCCTGGGTCCTTTTTCAACTGTTGTTACCCAGAATGAGTTTCTGTGGCAGCAGTGCAACCAAAAATAAATAAACAAATTTTAAAAATCGAAATATTAAAAAAAAACAACTGATCTTGATCAATGACCATGAGCCACTCTGGAAATGAGGCACGCATAACCCCCTTGTATGGAGCAGAGAAATGACTCACCCAGTTCACCTAGGGGTAAGTGGTTGGCACGGCTGGGGTTTGTTCGCCTCCTCACTCAGGGACACTGTTTCCCTCTTTGTCTGGCACATGCTACACCCAGAGACTCAGGTGGCAAGGGTCAGAGGCTTTGGTGACTGAGATGGAGCTGGAATTTTGCATAAGAAGGATTTACTGAAACCAGAGCAGGTGTCATTGACATCCTGCTGGAAGCTAGGCTCTCGACACCTGTATTTTGGAAAACACAATCACAATGAGAAGCACTGCTAGGCACACTTTAATAGACAGACACACTCAGGAGGACAGTGGGCTGCTCCTGGGGTGGGAGCTAAGCCCTGTGATAACCCTTCAGAGAGCCCTGAGCTTACTCTCTTTCATCTCTCCCTCCACAAAAATTCTTGCCTCACCATTCTCCTCTTTAGATAGAATGAGACCCACACTATCGCCCAGGCCTGTGAGGTCCTACTAGTGTCTCGTCCTTAACATCGAAGTTGCCAAGAGCTCGTTCCCTCTCCAGTGCCTTTGCACTTGACTATTCTCATTGCCCTGCGGGACTAGTCTTCTTCCAGTTCTTTGTGGGCCTGGCTCCTTCACACCCACTAGTCTCTACTCAAATGACACGTCTTCAGAGAGACTACTCGCACCTCCTCATTTAAAACAGTGCCCCCAGTCACTGCTGAGCCCTGACTCTGCTGCAGTTTGCTTCACAGTCATGATCATTAACTGGCATGATATAAGATGTTCACGTAATTATATAACCTGCTTATGTTTAACTGGCTGTTTCTCCCATTAGGAGGTAAGTTCCATTAGTACAGGGACTTTGCTCATTGCGTATTAAAAAGCAGAGACATTACTTTGCTGACAAAGGACCTCCTAGTCAAAGCTATGGTTTTTCCGGTAGTCATGTATGGATGTGAGAGTTGGACTATAAAGAAAGCTGAGCGTCGAAGAATTGATGCTTTTGAACTCTGGTGTTGGAGAAGACTCTTGAGTCCCTTGGACTGCAAGGAGATCCAACCAGTCAATCCTAAAGGAGACCAGTCCCAGATGTTCATCAGAAGGACTGATGCTGAAGCTGAAACTCCAATACTTTGGGCACCTGGTGTGAAGAACTGACTCATTGGAAAAGACTCTCATGCTGGGAAAGATTGAAAGCAGGAAGAGAAGGAAACGACAGAGAATGAGATGGTTGAATGACATCACCAACCGGATGGACATGAGTTTGAGCAAGCTCCAGGAGTTGGTGATGGACAGGGAAGCCTGGCATGCTGTAGTCCATGGGGTCACAAAGAGTTAGGGACATGACTGAGTGACTGAACTGAAAAGTCTGATGTCTCCTACACTTAGATCAGTGCCTGGCACATAGTAGGCAATAGGGAAATTTTTGTTGACAGAGATAAATTCCCAATGTTAAAGGGAGTTCCCCTCTTCCATTGGCTACCTTACCCTTTACAAGACCCAAGCGGGCACCACTTACATTGTGTCCTGTGTGAGTGGCGCCCCCTGGAGCCCACACAGTCCCATGGCATTCCATGGGAAGCCTGCTTCCTGGAGTTGCCCAGCGGGACTTCCTGGGAAATACATAAGGCCTGACATCAGATGACTCTGGTCTGGATATGGCTTCATCACTTAGTGCCTGTGTGAACATGGACGTGTATTTAATTATTCTGTGTCTCGGCTTTCTCAGCTACATATTGGGGGTGATTATAAGACCTGCTTTGTAGGGTTGCTCTGAGGATTTCGTGAGATAATATATACAACGTTCTCCACTATAACACTGAAACCATACATCTGAGCCTGGTAGGGATGAGAGCCAGATGCTGAGGATACATACAGAGGCTCCAGGGGCTAAATTAGATAAAAAGTGAGGATTAGTTCTATCACTCCGGTCAGTGGGTCACAAACTCAAAGGCATCCAGGCCTAGACAGGTCACTCACACAAGTGAAGTTTGCAAGGTGGTCGCTGGAAAGCCAGTGCTCCGTCTAAAGGGAGCGCCTGCTACCCTGCTCCAGCCCTGGTTTGCTGAGGGGCAAGAATATGGCAGAGGAGGGATGGAGTGACCGCGGGGTCGGGGCTGGTGGTGAATCTTGCCTTAGTAGTGCCAGAGCTTCTTCCTTTTCAGAGAAGCCCAAGTCTTCATATTTGCCTGAAATCTCACAGGTTTTAAATATTGGCAACTAATTAATTCAGTGTCCTGGAACCAGTCTCAGCTAGCATTCTAACCAGCTTTGTCACTTCCTGGTATGCATTCCAAAAGTCTCTCTTAATTTTAATCCACTTCATTCAGGTATAATTTACCTCCAGGAGAATGTTCGTATTTTAAGTGTACAGACCCATGAACTTTGACAAATAGATGCGCCCATGTCATTACCACAATAATCAAGGTATACAGGGTTTCCATTATCCCAGAACGTTCCCTGGGTCCCTTCCCGATGAATCTTCACCTCTGCCCTCACCCCAGCCCTAGACAACTACAGGCTTCCCTTGTTTGATTGCTCTTCATTTCATTGTGCTTTGCAGATATGTTTACAAAATGAAGGTTGGTGGCAACCCTGAACCAAGCCAGTCTATCGGTATTATTTTTCCAGCAATATTTGCTTACATCCTGTCTCTGCATGACATTTTGCTAACCCTCCACCAGCAAAAAAAAAATTAAGACTCACTGAAGGCTCATGTAAAGCAATCAATAACATATTTTCAAATTGAGGTATAAACATTGTTTTTGTAGATGTAACACTTTTGCACAGTTACTAGACTACAGTATAATGTAAACATAATTCTTATATGTGCTGGGAAACCAAAAAATTCACGTGAACAGAAATCTATTGCTGTATCTGCTTTATCCTGGTGGTCTGGAGCCAGACCCACAGTATTCCTGAAGTATGCCTGTATTGATCTGCTCTATGTCACTATAGATTGACTATTCTAGAATTGTATATAACTATGTATGTAAGTATTTATTAGTGCTCTTTGTGTCTGGTACTTTCCACTTAGTACAGTGTTTTAAAATCCTTTTAAACTCTGTGAGACCTGTTTCATGGCCCAGCATATGGTGAACATACCATCTGCCCTGGAAAACAATATGTGTACTGCACTATCGAATGCAGTGCTCCAGAAACATCCATTTGGCCAAGGTGGTTGCTAGTGTTGTTCAGACGCTTTATGTCTTTACTGATTGTTTTGACTATTTATTCTATCAGCTGTTGACAGAGAACTGTTAAATCCTCCAACCAAGACTGTGAAATTGCTCATTTTTCCCTTGCATTCTGTCACTTTTGCTTCACATAGAGTTTTTCCATTTGTAATATTTGTCTATCTGATGAGCTGACCATTTTATCACTTTGAAAGTGCTCCTTTTTTAATCTTAATTGCAAAACAGATACAGAGACACAGACATAGAGAACACATAGAAACCAAGACGGGAAAGGCGGGAGGGATGAATTGGGAAATGGGACTGATGTGCATGCACTACCTTTTTCTTTTTCAGACAGGCTTATAGATGTTAAAGACATTAGGAAGCAAAAATAGACTTTAATAATATTTACCCAGAATTTTATCATTTCTGATGTTCCTCACTCCTTTTGGAAGATTTGGCTTTCCAATACTATCATCTCCCTTCAGTGTGAACAATTTCCTTGAGTTTAGGTCTGTAGGTTATAAATTCTCTTCAGTTTAGTTCGGTTTAGTTCAGTCACTCATTCATGTCTGACTCTTTGTGACCCCACAGACTGCAGCATGCCAGGCCTCCCTGTCCATGACCAACTCCTGGAGTTTACCCAAACTCATGTCCATTGAGCCAGTGATGCCATCCAACCATCTCATCCTCTGTCATCCACTTCTCCTTCAGCCTTCAATATTTCCCAGCATCAGGGTCTTTTCAAATGAGTCAGTTCTTCACATCAGGTGGCCAAAGTATTAGAGTTTCAGTTTCAGCATCAATCTTTCCAATGAATATTCAGGACTGATCTCCTTTAGGATGGACTGGTTGGATCTCCTTGCTGTCCAAGGGAATCTCAAGAGTCTTCTCCAACACCACAGTTCAAAAGCATCAATTCTTCAGTGCTCAGCTTTCTTCACAGTCCAACTCTCACATCCATACATGACTATTGGAAAAACCAAAGCTTTGACTAGGTGGATCTTTGCTGGCAAAGTAATGTCTCTGCTTTTAAATATGCTGTCTAGGTTGGTCATAGCTTTTCTTCCAAGGAGCAGGCGTCTTTTAATTTCATGGTTGCAGTCACCATCTGCAGTGATTTTGGAGCCCCTCAAAATAAAGTCTCTCACTGTTTCCATTGCTTCCCCATCTATTTTTCATGAAGTGATGGGACCAGATGCCATGATCTTCGTTTTCTGAATGTTGAGCTTTAAGCCAACTTTTTCACTCTCCTCTTTACTTTCATCAAGAAGCTCTTTAGTTCCTCTTCACTTTCTGTCATAAGGGTGGTGTCATCTGCATATCTGAGGTTATTGATATTTCTCCCGGCAATCTTGATCCCAGCTTGGGTTTCTTCCAGCCCAGCATTTCTCATGATGTACTCTGCATAGAAGTTAAATAAGCAGGGTGACAATATACAGCCTTGATGTACTCCTTTTCCTATTTGGAACCAGTCTGTTGTTCCATGTCCAGTTCTAACTGTTGCTTCCTGATCTGTATACTGGTTTCTCAGGAGGCAGGTCAGGTGGTCTGGTATTCCCATCTCTTTCAGAATTTTCCACAGTTTGTTGTGATCCCCACAGTCAAAGGCTTTGGCATAGTCAATAAAGCAGAAATAGATGTTTTTCTGGAACTCTCTTGCCTTTTGTATGATCCAATGGATGTTGGCAATTTGATCTCCAGTTTCTCTACTTTTTCTAAGTCCAGCTTGAACATCTGGAAGTTCATGGTTCACGTACTGTTGAAACCTCACTTGGAGAATTTTGAGCATTACTTTACTAGCATGTAAGATGAGTGCAATTGTGTGGTAGTTTGAGCATTCTTTGGCATTGCCTTTCTTTGGGATTGGAATGAAAACTGACCTTTTCCAGTCCTGTAGCCTCTGCTGAGTTTTCCAACTTTGCTGGCATATTGGGTGCAGCACTTTCACAGCATCATCTTTCAGGATTTGAAATAGCTCAACTAGAATTCTACCACTTCCACTAGCTTTGTTCGTAGTGATGCTTTCTAAGGCCCACTTGACTTCACATTCTAGGATGTCTGGCTCTAGGTGAGTGATCACACCACTGTGGTTTTCTGGTTCATGAAGATCTTTTTCGTACAGTTCTTCTGTGTATTCTTGCCACCTCTTCTTAATATCTTCTGCTTCTGTTAGGTCCATATCATTTCTGTCCTTTATTGAGCCCATCTTTGCATGAAATGTTCCCATGGTATCTCTAATTTTCTTGGAGAGATCTCTAGTCTTTCCCATTCTGTTGTTTTCCTCTATTTCTTTGCATTGATCACTGAGGAAGGTTTTCTTATCTCTCCTTGCTATTCTTTGGACCTCTGCATTCAAATGGATGTATCTTTCCTTTTCTCCTTTGCCTTTCACTTCTCTTCTTTTCACAGCTACCTGTAAGGCTTCCTCAGACTACCATTTTGCCTTTTTGCATTTCTTTTTCTTGGTGATGGTCTTGATCCCTGTCTCCTGTACAATATCATGAACCTCTGTCCATAGTTCTTCAGGTACTCTGTCTATCAGAGCTAATCCCTTAAATTTATTTCACATTTCACTTAGTTTCCTTTTTTTTTTTTTGGACATTGAGATTGACATATATATGCTACTATGTATAAAATAGATAGCTAATGAGAACCTACTGTGTAGCTCAGGAAAATTAGTGCTCTGTGGTGATGGGAAGAAAATACAAAACAGATGTGATATATATATATATATATATATATATATATATATGTGTGTGTGTGTGTGTGTGTGTGTGTAGCTGATTGCCTTTGTTGTACAGCAGAAATTAACACAACATTGTAAAGCAAATATACTCCAATAAAAATAAATTTAAAAGAAGTCCCATTTTTCTCTGGTAATATTCCTGGTCTTCTGGTCTATTTTATCTAATAGCACCATCTGCTTCTTGTGTTTACTCTTTTCATCCATTGATGTTTAACCCTCCTGGGTCCTCTCTGCTTAAAGCCCGTCTCCTATAGACAGCTTACAGCTGAGTTCTCTTTAATTAACCCTACAAATCTCTGCGATTTCATTGCAATGTTCAGTTCATTAACAGTTAATATAGTTACTGATGTGACTGGATTTAGATATATTATTTTATCTTTCCTCTTGTTTGCTTAAGTTTTTCAGGTGCTTTGCAGTTTCTGTATCTTAAAGAATTATTTGAATATTTTTAAAGGCTCCATTTCAGTTTATCTATTGGCATTTTATTTCCACTTCTTTGCATTATTTTGCATTATTTGCTCTAGAGATTATAATGACTTCCTTAACTTTCCTTAACAGTCTATTTAGAATTAAGGTTGTACCGCTTTTACAAAATATGCAGGAAAAAACCCTTGCACTTATATAGATCCATTTACCACAAAACCCTATTCCTTACAGTAATGTTCCCATTTGAAAATCTATATACACCTACATACATTTTAGACTCTACAACACAATGTTACAGTTTTTTTTTTTCTTCAAACTGTCTTGGGTGTTTTAAAAAAAAATTAGGAAGAGAAAAAAGACTTTAATAATATTTACCCAGAATTTTTTATCATCTCTGATGTTCCTCATTCCTTTTGAAAGATCTGAGTTCCCATTGTTATCATTTCCCTTCAGTCTGAACAGTTTCCTTGAGTTCGGGTCTGCAGGTGACAAATCCCCTTCGTCTCCTTTTGTTTGAAAATCTTAGTGTTAGTTCGTTTCAACCGTCCTTCAGCTCCTGTCTCACCTCCTCCATGGAGCCTTCTGGGATCTCTAGCACACAGGAAGCCTGGTTCTCAGATCTTTTATTGGTGTTGGAGGACGTGTCTTTAACGTAGAGCCAAATTGTAGGAGGCTGAGATTGAGCGCTTGTGGATGACCAGTCCTCTTCCCTCTCTGCCCCTCCTTCCCTTACCCTCTCTTTCTTCCCTCCCTCCCTCCCTCTCTCCAGATCCCACTTCTTCTCAGAGGAAGAAAACCAAAAGAAGGCAAGAAGCAGAATGCAGCTGCTGACTGGGGAGACCCCTATTTGACTGGGTCCCACCCCAGGAGTGCACACTGCCCTCCGTGAGCTGCTGGTGCTGCTACCAGGAACGCCGCAGTCACAGACAGGAGTTGCCAGGGCCCTGCAGACTCTCCCTTTACTGCCGTGCCCGTTACATTCTGGGCTGAGGAGGATGGGGGCCGAGGACCATGGTCCTCAGTCCTCAACATCCGCCTCCCTCCCAGGGGCAAGGCTGGGCTCTGTTTGGGCCCCTTCCCAGGCAGGGCCTTGCCCAGAGTGCAGGACTCGCAGACCCATCATAGTGGAGGAGAGAGGCTGGAAGAGCAGGCCTGGAGCTTATTCGTGGAGACCCCAGACTTTGGGCATATTTGGTGGCAGTGGGATCTAGCGTGACGAAGCATCCTAGTCTGGGCTTCAGGGACCTGCATTCCAACTCTGCCTCTGACTCCATCTCCCTGGAGACATTTGTGGAGGCCCGCCTCTCCCCGTCTCTGGCGTCCATTGTCTTGAGCAAGGGGTCAGCTTGTTCCAAGTGTTCATGTTTTATGGTCTGAAACTGTATCCCTTCCCTTTACCTCCTCAGCCAGGACTGCCTCTGCCTCTCCTGCCAGGAGAATTCTGGCTCTCTGTGGAAAAGGATTCCTCAGGGAAAATATGAGAGGTTTTTAAAGAGGCTAGCTTTTCCCTCACTTCATTTTCCCTGGTTTGCTCACTCATGGTAAGTCCAGAGCTCCCCAGCACCAGCTGCAGTGGAGAAGTTTCAGCCATGGCATCGATGGTCTGTACTGAATCCTGACTGTGGGTCCTTGATCAATTACAGAATCTCGCTAAGGCTCAGTTTTCTCATCTACACAATGGAGATAATAGTATTGATGGTAGTGGGCTACTTGAAGGATTAAATGCAATAAGGCAGTTCAAGTCCTAACACAGCGCCTGTCACACAGTAAACCTACAATGGCTACTTTTATTATTATTATCGTCAATAGCATTATTTACCATTTCCTCTAACTCTAGGCCTCCCTGGTGGCTCAGACAGTAGAAGAATCTGCCTGCAGTGCAGGAGACCCAGGTTGGATACCTGGATTGGGAAGATCCCCTGGAGAAGGGAATGGCAACCCACTCCAGTATTCTTGCCTGGAGAATTTCATGGACAGAGGAGCCTGGCGGGCTACAGTCCACGGGGTCACAAAGAGTCGGATGTGACAGAGCAACAAACACGTTCTCTTACTCCAGGGAAAGACAGCCTCCCAGAGCCTGGAGAGCCGCTTGGCATGGCGTGATGCAAGCACGTCTGCGGAGGTCTCTCCAACTAGAAGACCTCCAGCTTCTGTGCGCAAGTCCTCTAGCGGTCGCTGTGCCAGGCGCCCAAGTGACTCGCCAGGGTCTGCCCATGTGCACTGTTGTGAGTTCAGAAGCTCCCTCTGCATAGCACTTGACCCGGTGCCTGCCTACAGCCCTCAGTGAGCTGTAGCCAGCAGGACTGTACTCACTGCTGCTAGGGAGCCCCTCCGAGGCTGCGCTACAGCGTGATGAGGTGCGGGGCCAGTAGACATGGGCAGGAACTGGCTGAGGACTGGAGGAAATTTGCTCGACCACTCTGACCCTCAACTTTCTTGTCTGTGTAGTGATGGGGTTAGTTCCACTCCCTGCACAGGGCTGTTGGGGGTGGGGTTATGTGATCATAATGCAGGGGTGATCATTGCTTGAACTGTAATCCCAGGTCAGATTTTGTGTCCCACAAGCTCCCCTCTTTTTTTGAGGAGCTTTGTCTTGTCCCTATGTCAGCGTAGAGGAGGGAAAGAGACTGATACCTGTGCTTTCTCCACCTCCTATCCCCAAAGCCTTTAGCTCCAGGCTGCACTTGGCTCCATACTGAGTCAACTCAATAGACAGGAAAACTCACAAGGAAGGGACACATGTAGTTTTTTTTTTTTTTAATTAAAAAGAACATAAGAAAACAAAATCACTTTCCAGGATGTGCTGTGATGCGGCATCACTGGCACATAAAGCATGTACAAAAACAGGAAAAAGATCCCACGAGCTGCCCGTGTGGACCCCTCTGTGGTGGTCTGAAGCCCCTCCTGGGCTATGAAAAAGGAATCACTGATTCTCCCTTGTTTTTCTTGGAAGACTCAGCCACCTCTAGCTTACTGGTCCATGACGTGCACACAGGAAGTTGGGCTTTACAAGATTTTGCCAGTGGGTGGAGCAGGGGTGGGAGTTTGAGGTGCACACTCCTCCCTTCCCTGCCCGGCTCCTGGTCTCTGGGGCTGGGGAGGCAATCTCCTTCTGTCGGGGGAGGTTAGGCACGCCGTCCAGCAGGGGCAGAGATCTGGGCTCCCTCCTCGAGTAGTAGCAAAAGGAGTGTCGGCAGGTCAGTTGTGGACCACAGAGTAAAGGCCTGGACCAAGACGAGATGTACCCAGGGCTGGTACTAAATGTGACGGCTGGCTGGAAGGCAGTGGAGAGATTTTGATGTGTTTGCCATCATCAGCTCATCACACTGACTTTCCTTGTCTGCTCAACCAATCCCTCCATTCCTGCCTCTGTTGGCCCAAACTTTGAGGGGAGTCACCAGAACCTGCACTTCACTCCCTGCTCAACCACTTCCTTGTATGACTCTGGGAAAGTGACTTAACTTCCTCGAGCCTCAGTTTTCTCATCTGTTAAATGGGTAGATTCATATGACTCTCACAAGGTGGCTGGAAATAGAAAGAGAAATCATACCTTCAAAGAACCTCATACAGCACCTAGCACAGAAGTGCTCAATAAATGGCCAGGGCGGTTACCGTCATGCAGGTACCAACATGTCCACTGCAAAGTTGGTTGGGTTGTGTGGGTGGCTATGTGATACACACAAGGTTTATACAATGTTCCAGAAAAAAGGTGAACTCCTCTGAGCCTCCTGTGTGTACTTGGGCGATTCAGAGGTCTGGAGCAGCGGCATGGAGGACCCTGGCATGTCCGTCGGGGCTGGCTCAGGAGCTGCTCTGTTTCTAGACCTCAGTGCCCTCCCTGGGGTACAGGACGCTGTTCGTGCTGGTGCTCCCGTAGAAGGGGGTGCTGAACTGATTGAGGACAGAGCCCCCATAACCCAGAGCGTTGCTGGGCATGGGGCTGGCCCACTCGCCCCCACCCGCAGGACCGCTGATGTTGGTGAGGGGGGTGTAGGAGCTGAAACTCAGCGAGTTCTGCCCCGCCTTGTCAGCGGGCTCCAGGCTCAGTCCTGGCGTGGTTGCCGCCGGGCGGCTCACAGGGCTCGGCCCGCTCGCATAGGCTGACATGGTTGAGAGGAAGCTGCTGAGGCACGGGGTGCCTGGCGGGGGCGGCGTTGACCGCTTCTCCGGGGAGCCGGTGGGGCCCCGTGCAGCACCGTCCAAGATGTCCTGGGCCTCTGCAGTCTCGGGGCTGCCTCCCAGGAGACCAGCCTCCGTTTTCTCTGAGGCCATGGAGCCGGTGCTGGAGGAGACATCTGATTTTCTCTTCCTCTTCCTGCGGAAATTTCCATTGTCGAACATCTTCTCGCAGTTGGGGTCCAGGGTCCAGTAATTCCCTTTGCCTGGCACAAGAGTGGGAGAGCGTAAGTACAGAGATAGAGCCAATACTTGGCTTTTATTCCTCCTTGTTCGTCATAAGCTAAAACCAAAGGTAACAGATACAGAAAGGCAGAGAAGAAGAGAAATGCCACAGACTCACCATGCATCACACCACACGGATCTTTGCTCAAGCATCCACCTCACACCTTGGCACTCCTGGAGTGCAGAGTGAGGCCTGAGCTATGAAGGAGTTTACTGTGTGGCCTCTTCAAGAGGTTCGAGTACTGGAGCCAAGGCAAGGGAGGGGCTTCTTCCATTGCTGATGGGAAAGAGAACTCAGGGAGAAACAGAGGGCTCTCTGAAGGTCCTGAGCATGAACTCTGAGGGTGAACTTGAGTCCCAGCTTCAGACTGGGGACCTGGGGGCGCCTGGGTTTCCTAGTTTGAGAAGTGGGCCCCCTGGACCTGCCCCTTCTTCCTCGGGCTGGCTGTGAGAGAGGGCTAATGCTAGACGTGTGAAAGGGGCTTTGTGCCTGAGAGGGACAACCTGAGCCCTGCCTGCCACATCTCTCAGCCGAAGGGAGAACGCTCACGTTCCTCTGTAGGACCAACAGTCCTGCTCTCACGACCCTCAGGGTGGGTGGGAGTGGGATCCTTCTGAGAGGTGTGCTAGCTTCCTGTGGCGTGACAGGAGTGCACTTCACTTCTGAGAAGTGGACACACGAGTATTCAATACATTACTCTCTCTGCACCTCTACGGGCTTCCCTCTGGCTCAGACAGTGAAGAATCCATCTGTGATGCCAGAGACCTGCGTTTGATCCCTGGGTTGGGAAGATGCCCTGGAGAAGGAAGATCACCGGGGGAAGGCAACCCACTCCAGCATTCCTGGCAGGAAAATGCCATGGACAGGGGAGCCTGGGGGGCTACAGTCCCCGGGGTCGTAAAATGTCTGGCACCACTGAGTGACTAAGCACACACACGTCTCTAAGTGCTAGAAACTGCTGGTTATAAAAGAACAGCTCACGCCCTGGCGCGAGAGGGACCTCTGTTCAGACGCTTGCTCCCTCACGGTCACATCTTTCTGTGTCTCCCTAGGCAGGGTGCCTCTGGCTGTTATTTTCCTCGGCTGATGAAATGAGGGCAGAAAGAGCCACCCTGCAGGGCTTGAGTAGAGGAGGCCGGCAGCGCGGCGCGGCGCCAGTGGCTGTCCCACGGCCGGCTGGTCCCTCCCCGCGGGCCTGGAGCGCATGTGGCTTCGTGCAGTTCCCGCAGTCACCGCGCCGGCCCCGCAGGAGCCTCCGCGCTGGATGCTGGGGTCTGACTCCACGGTCACAGTCCCTGAGGTCCACGCAGCTTCCGTCAGCACCAAACACCCCGAGCGCATCGTCTCACGAGCCCACTGCCCACAAGTCTGGCAGAGCGACTATGACCCTGGTCCTGGTTTTCAGATGGGAAACCCGAGGCTCAGAGGTCACTCAGAGGTCAGCGGCACATCTGCCTGCTGCCCACTCTTACAGCGGACTCCTGCTGCCCACCGCCCCTCCGCCCCTGGCCTCGGGGTGGGGCCGACCCCTCAGGGCTTCCTAGAATGGGGTGCCGGGAGGACGGAGCCTTGCTCGGGATGACCCCGCGCCCACGGCCCCTTACCCGGGTCGTCCTCGTCGCGGGGCACCTTCTTGAAGCAGTCGTTGAGAGACAGGTTGTGGCGGATGGAGTTCTGCCAGCCGGCTTTGCTCTTGTTGTAGAAGGGGAAGTTGTCGGCCACGTACTGGTAGATCTGGCTGAGGGTGAGGCGCTTGTCGGGCGCCCCGTGGATGGCCATGGCGATGAGCGCCGAGTAGGAGTAGGGCGGCCGCACCAGCTTCATCAGCTCCTCCTGCGAGGGGAGCGGCAGCCAGCCCAGGTCGCCGGCCCCCAGCGCGGGCACGCCGGCAGGCAGCAGCTGCCTCTGCACGCCGCCGTAGGCCTGGGGCAGGAAGGGGCTGCCGCCTGGCAGGTAGGGTGGCGGGGTCACGGCTGGCCCGTTGAGCCAGAGGTAGGGGTTGGGGGCGGCCCCGTACTCCCCGCCACCCTCGAAGGAGGGGGGCCGCTGCGGGCTGGGCGCGCCCTGGGGGTGGAAGAAGTTCTCGTAGTAAAGGTTCATCTCGGGGGGCTCCTGGCCGAGGCTGGGGAACTGGGGGCTGCAGCGGGGCGGGGAGGGCGCCGGGAGGTCGAAGGAGCTCATGCTGGGCCGGGCTGGCCGCCGCCACCTGCCGGGAGCTGGCCCTGCCAGGTGCGGGCAGGCCGAGCTTATACCGGCCGGCCCCACCCCGGGGCGTCGCCGCCGGCCCGCCCCTCCCTCCGCCCCCGGGTCGCCCGAGGGCCCTTCCCGCGGCCACGGCCACGGGCGGACACGCTCGGCCGGCTTCCCGGCTGCTAGCAGCGAGGACACGGGCGCCCCTCCGCCTTCTTCCCTCTCTTTCCTTCCGTCTGCTGCTGTGTCCGCTCTGTCTGTCTCATCCCCTGCCCCTGTTCCTCCTCCTGTCTGCCTCTCTGCTGCCCTTTCCCTTTCCTCTCCTTCTGAACTGTCTGCCCTCCCGCTTTCCTGGGCTCTCCAGCCGTCCTCTCCGCAAATCACTCTTGTTGCTTCCCTTCTCTCTGGCATGGAGCAGTCCGCGTTTCCCTCCCTGGCAGTCCCTCTCTGTCTCTCTGAGCTTGTTTCCAGGTCTTTCTACCTCCGTCTCCTCCCGGTCAAGTCCTCACCATCTCTGCTTCTCCCCTGCTTCCTTTTGCTGTCCGTGTCTGTCTGTCTGTCTGTCTCACATCGTCTCTGTGTCTCTTCCCCTTCCCCTCCGTCTCCCTCTTTACATCTTGACCCCTCACCCAGACTGGAGGAGACACTTCATCAGAAGCCACAGTCTGAGGTCTTTTGAAGTGAAGACATGTTTTCTGGAGTTTCCAGGAGAGAAGCTGGCCCTGGAGAATCAGAAGAGCCTCTGGCCAGGTTCAAAAAGGGCAGTCAATTATGGGTGACCTCCTTGCACGCACACACACACACACACACACACACACACACGCGCGCAGAGAAACACCTGGGGATTCTCCCAGAGCAGCAGCAAGGCTCATAAAAATAACAACAAAAGGAAGAGGATATGAATGGGACTGCAGGAGAAAGTGAGAGAGAACTTGTATTCTCCTGGTTTCTTTCTGGCTGCAGGGACAAGGCAGGCTCTGGTTCCTTATCTGATCCAAGTCCTTTCATGTTTCAGCTTGCAGAGTCCCCCAGGACCCAGGGGCTGAGGCCAGGAGAGCCCTCTTTGGGCCGTTCTTCCCCAGCCTGCTCCGCCTCAGGCTCCAGAAGCAGGGGCCCCACCCACACTGGTTCCTCTGTGCCTCGTGGTCAGTCTGTCCACCTCCCTGGGCCTTGTTCTCCATCCGGTGCTTGAAGGCGACTTGTCTCAGCTGCCTCTTCATCCCGGGGCAGGCCCTCAGCTCGGGGAGTGAGTGGGTCCCCCTTCTCAGAGCACAAGGAGCTGCCCCTGAGCAGGTTCTAGCAGCACCTGGAGGCTTCTCTCTGGGGTCAGAAATGGGAGAAAAGCTCATGTCAATCTCTCTGGTGACCACCTCCCTCCAGCCCTCCTGCCTCTACTTCCTTCTCGAGACTCTCAACTTCCTCTCTCTTCCTCCAGACCCCACATGTCTCCAAGGCAAAGAGAAAGCTGCTTTGCTTTCTTTCTTTCTTTTTTGGCGGTGTGGGTCTTCGCTGCTGCCCTGGGCTCTCTCCAGCTGTGTTGAGGGGCTGCTCTGGTTGTGGAGCTCAGTGGCTCAGGGGCCGGCAGCACGCGGAATCTCTCTGGGCCAGGGACCGAACCCAGGTCCCTCGCCTTAGTCGGTGGCTTAAGTCCTGGATCCCCAGGGAAGTCCATAGAAGGCTGCTTTCTGTCCCAGCCGGAGGATCCTCCCTACCTGTGTCTCTGCTCTCCTCCACATTGGGTTCACTTGGAAGACCTAAGTGACATCGAATGAATCTCATTATTGACATCTTGCTGCCCAGAGGATGATTTGGGTGCCTGAGTGGGAGAGCTCCTTCAGGGCCCGAGGAACCACTTGCCCCCACCTTGGACAGTGAGTGAGGTGTGGGTCAGAAAGGGCCTGATTGCCCAGGTGAGGCTTGGGAGCAGCGCCTTTGTCCTTTCTTTCTGAAGAGCAAAGACAAGGAGGCCGCAATTTTGTTTAGAGTTTCTCTACCAGGCTTGCTGAGGGCAGGGCCCTGAGTTTTTAAAGGACAGTCACATTGGAGCCCGCTAACACAGACCCAAAGCCCGACAATGAGCCTGGCGATGTCACTTCTGATCATTCATCCTGCAGAATCAAGCAGAGCAAGAATTACCACCACAGCATTATTTATAGTTAAACTGTAACAAACCTGAATGTCCAACCATAGGGGAATGGTTTTTTTCAAAAAAACAGTATTTTCTGAATGATGAAATAATATGCAGCTATGAAAAATAGGTTTTATTTAATGATATGGAAAAATATTACATTCTAATAATGGGGAAAACAGGCTGCAAAATAGCATGATTTTTGGCAAAAATACATATTATACATGTACACGAACTGTGTAAAGATAAACATCAATCTGTTGACTATTATTTCAAGATAGGGAATTAGAGGCTATTTTGTTGTTGCTTTCCATAGTTCCTAACTTATATGATTAGAGAAAGGCAAGCACACAGGTGATTTGCTTTGGAGGTTAAATATAAAAGGCCAGCATAGGCACTAGAGAAGAGATGCTGCAGGCACTGGTGCTGAGCCCAGAAGGATCTGGGTTCAAATCCAGCGGATCTGGGTTCAAATCCAGCCTCGCCACTGAATAGCTGTGCAGCCTTGACACGAGATTTAACTTTCCTCGGCCTGTTTCTTCAGGTAAAAATGGGAGTAATGCCACGAGTTTATGTGGTTGCTGTGAGCATTCTATGACGTGATCAATGTAAGTCATTTCACATAGTGGAAAGAGATGCCCTCAAATTTTACTTATTATATAAAAAGTCAATATATACTCGATACGTACAGTTCATCACCGAGTTTGGTATCTTTGGAGTTGTTTTCTCAGCAGTGAGTGGGCTGGGGGATGGTGTGGCCGGTGGGGATTTAGGGTGAAGTAATGAAGGGTGGGATACTTGGTGGAGATACCAACTCTATAGCCAGATCCTGCTGCCAGCAGCTGATGGTCAGAGGGACCCCGAGGCACGTGACAAGCTCACGGTTGAGCTGGGTTTGGACCCTGTCTCCCAGCACCTTAGTCCACCCTTTGCCTGTTGCTGGGTCTCCTTCCTTAGAAGTGTTTTTGAGGGATACTCACTTGAGCCTCCCCTTGCACCTGCACCCCAGTTCCTTTCCCAGGAAATCAGAGAAAGATAGGCAGGTCACAAGGCCTCCTCACACAGAGGCGCTGGCCCAGGCGTCCAGCGGCCAAGGAGCTCAGCCTCTCCGCCCTCCTGTACCTCCCCATGGGTCGCCCGGGGCACTCAGCCCAGCCCCAGAGTCCTCACGCCTGACTGCACAAGCACTGCCTCAGCCCTCGATGGGAAACAGGAGCTGCCTGTAGGACCTCGGGGGGTTTGGGGGCTACATCTGGGAAGCCCCCATCAACCCATCCCAGGGCTTCTGGAGAAAGAGTCAAGCATCTCTATAAACAAAGGTCCTTTTGAAGATGAAATTATTTTAGGCTTTTTGAGTTTTCCCAGAGGCGGAAATCCAAGCCTGAGAAGATATGGCAGCCCTGCTTCAGGGAAAATAGTAAAAAGTTGGACAGGCAGGGCCTGAACCATCCAAGGATGCGGAGCTGCAGTTTGCATATTGTGACATATTTGCATATGACATATCCAGACGGAGGCCATGTATTCTGAACCCCAGATTGAGATATTTGGGACAAGGCCATAGGACATGAAACACATGGACCCTGGAGTTGGGTGGAGCTGGTTTCAAATCCCTGACTTGCTGTTTGTTAACTGGATGGTCTTAACTACGTTTCTTGATCTCCCAAGGCCTCAGTTTGCTTATCTATTACATGGAGCTGCACATAGAACCTGCCTCGTGGATTTTGCATGAAAAACGATGTGATATGTGTGTGTGTGCGTGTGCGCATTTATCTGCCCAGGACGCGGCGGCACTGCACTAAGGGGGACGGTGATGCGCGCCCCTGGTAGCAGAAGACAGCTCTGACAGCGAGGCTGAGTAGGGTCTGCCCTTTCCAGTCAGGGTCTTCCCACCGGCTCTCCCCTTGGGCAAACCTCGACATTGAGGGCAAGGCCGTGGGAGGGGGAAGGCCTCGTCCCTTCTGGAGCACGCACCCAGCCGTCAGCCACGTGCTCTGGAGGCCGGGAGCCCACTCGGGCCCAGAGCCGGCAGAAAGTGGGGACGTGGACAGGCCCCACCCACCGGAACACCACTTCTGGCCTTGACCTTCAGAGGGCAGAGGAACGTGAGGAAACAGGCCAAGGAGGGTGAATAACCCGAGGCCCAGGAGGCAGGGGGTCTGAACCTGCAGCACAGGGCCGGGCAGGGAGCCGGAAGCTCAGGCTCCGGAGCCGGACTTCTGGGTCTCAATCCTGACGCCACTCCTTAGGCACGGTAATATCTCAGAGAGCAGCTGATTGTTCTGGGCCTCGGTGTCCTCGTCTGTAAAGTGGGGAAAGGCAACCCCCGCCAGTGTTGTTCCGAGGACCGCGTGCCCAGCACGTAGCACACGCTCCTTGAATGTGAGCGCTTGGCAGGTGCTCAGGGGCCTGAGGGTGAGGGGAGAGGCCCCGTGGTCCAGCAGCTGGGACTACAGAGCTCTCAGCACAGGGACTCCCCTACCTCTTCTGGATTCCTCTTTCACGGGCTTGGCAGCTAGGGCTCTGCTCCTTTCTGCACATAAAACACAACAGTTCCCGAGTTCCAGGGTTTCTGGGAGCCTGACAGGTGAGGATTGGTCAGGATGGGGGTGGGCTTCCAACCTAAACTCCGCGCTACAGTTTCCTCATCTGTAAATGGGGACAGGAGATCAGTTTTCCGCCAGGGCAATGAGCTGCTTTCTCTGGCCTCCTGTCCCGTCCCGCAGCAGTTCACCAGCGCTGTGTCTCAGTGCACTTTGGGGTTTCCCATTGCTGGCTTCTCTGCCCCCGAGTAGGAGCTTCTGACTCCAAGTGGGAGTCTGGCCCCATGCTGGTCCCCTCTCTGCAGCTCTGGTTCTGGTGAGCGTGAGGCTGGAGAAAACATGGGCCAACACCGCCCTCTGGTGGCCATCTATTTAAAAGCAGGAGCCGAGTGCAGGGACTGGGTGACCTGTCGGGTCAATGGCCCAGGGTTTTCTGAGCCCTTTAAAGAAAGAAAAGGGTTCACAGGACCAGCAACAGCTTCAAGGAGGAAACATGCCCCCGACTCTGGAAAAAACACTTTAAATCTACTGTGAAAGAAATGGAACTGAGGTGGCAATGGGGCAAAATGCCTTAGAAGGCAGCCTGGGGTAGGGGTGAGGGGGCAGTTGGACTGGATTCAGATTTGACTCCTCCAGTTATATTTCCTGAGTGCCTTGTTGTGGTTTAATTTTTGAGTCTCTGTTTGTTTGTATGAAAAATGAGCATAACCAGGGTTACCTCCCTCAAAGGGCTGTTGCAAGAACTGAATGAGATAATATAGGAAATGCCTCTCAAGGGATGCTTGGCAATACTAGTTCATTCTTCCACTTATTAGAAGACACTAACCAACTGTCTCCACAGCAGCAGTTCTGGGTGTGTGTGCAGGACATTGTCGGAGTCACACAGTGTGGAGGCTTCCAACCTCCTGATTTTCCCATCTCTATGTAGTGTCTGCAGTTTCAATTACTTATAATTTTTTTAAATCAGCTCTCACATTTCTTTTTTTTTTTTTAGCTAAATAAATGTAAAGAGAAGTTCCGTATTATTTATGGGAATGGTTCATCAGAAATCAGTATCACTTGCCATAACTAAAATAGGGAGAATTGGCATTTTTACAGCTCACATCATGCTGGGCACAGCCCGAATCCTTACCTTGTTGTCTCATCCAGTCCTCGCCACAATTTTGTTTTTTTTTGGGGGGTGTGCTATAATGATCCCCATTTTATAGATGAGGAAACTGAGGCAGTACCAGCCTGAGCTTGCTCACTCTTTGCTAGGATGTGAGATCAGCAGGTCTTGGAGAGGTGATGAAACACACCAGCCAAGGACTTTCTCCTTGGAGAAGGCAAAAGCGTTGAAGAGAACTGAAAAGGGAGTGATTCTTCTCATCATGTGTGTTACAGGCAGAATAATGACCCTTCCCCCAAAATGATTTCCAAATCCCCAGAATCTGTGAATTCTTCCAAGATAAAAGGAACTTTACAGAAGGGATTAAGGGAGGACCAGAGAGACTGGCTGTCCTGGATGATCCAGGTGGGCCCAGTGTAATCAGAAGTGTTCTTCTAAGAGGCAGACGGGGAGGTTTACTCACAGAGGAGGAGATGTACCACAGAGGTTGGAACCATCTGGCCACAAGCCGGGGAAATGCAGAAAGAATGCTTGCCGCCTTGAGAAGCTGGAAGAGGCAAAGGAACAGCCAGGGGAACCTCCACAAGGAACTGTCATCTTGTGTGTGTGTGTTAGTCACTTCGTTGTACTGACCACATGGACTGTATGTAGCCCCCCAGGCGCCTCTGTCCATGGGATTCTCCAGGCAAGAATACTGGGGTGGGTAGCCATGCCCTTCTCCAGGGAATCTTCCTGACCCAGGGATGGAACCTGGGCCTCTTGCCTGGCAGGCAGATTCCTTGCCATCTGAGTCACCAGGGAAGCCTACCTCTCATTTTGCTTTTGACCCTAAGACTGGTTTAGGATTTCTGACCTCAAGAACAGTAGTAGACACGTTTGCGTTGTTTTAGGCCACTAAGCCTGTGACCATTTGTCACACCAGCAGCAGGGAGCTAGTATAAAGGTGTGGGAAGCTGTGGCCGCAGCCACGGAACATGCCCTCTTGTATCACCAGTGGCCTTTGCGCTCCACCTGGAGACAGTCTTCTCAACAAGGAGTCCCCTCCCCCATGTCTGGGGGAAGGACACGAGTTGGCGGAGGCTCTGGCCGGGCTGGCTCACTCATTCCCTTTTCACTCAGGACTCGGTGGGCTCTGCTGGCCGCTCAGCAGAAGCGGCCTATTTCTCCATCTAGCAGATGGCGGGCAAAGCTGTGTAGGTTTCAAGGTCCTGCTCAGCAGGTCTCGCCTATGGGTCCCACCTATGGAACTTATTAAAATGCAGTCTTCCCAGGTCTGTGCCCCAGAGACTCTGACTTGTGAGGCCCAAGTGGTACTGGGCATAGCCCTCTTAGGGAGCCCCAGCGCACACCCAGGTTGGGGAGCCAGTGGGTTGGGGTTCAGGTCATGGCCTGCATACTATCCTTGGGAATCATGCCAGTCGACAGCCTGCTCCCCAGAGCCCAAAGCGTAAGGTCTCCGCTCTGCCATTTCCAAGCTGGGTGACCCAGGGCAAGTCCGTGTGCCTCTCTGGGCCTGTTTCCTTAACTTAAATGGAGACTGATAATAGTCTATACATCAGAGGGGGGTTGTGAGAGTCCAACAGTTACCACGTGCAAATCGCCAAGAGCAGTGCCTGGCACATAGTAGGTACTCAAGTGTATTACCTCTCAAAATATCAACCTGGCATTCCAGACCCAGCTTGCACCGGGCTGAGCTCTCCTGTCCCACGGCCCCGCGTCCCCACCTCCTCTCCGCGCTCCCGCCGCGGGTTGCGGCCATGTGACCGTCACGTGACTGCCGGCAGGTGCCCGCCTTTCCTGCTCTCCATGTGGACCGCTCTGCCTCACTCTCACCCCGCCTGGAAGACGGCCTCCACTGCTGGGCCCTCGCACCTGGCACGCTTTGCTGTGGTGCCCAGTGTGCCGCCTGACTTCCCTGTGGGGCCCACAGCCTCTAGAGGGAGGGGATGGGGCTTTCTCCAGAGCTTTGGGCCAAGCACGTCATACTCTTGACGGGGAGAACAGGCTGTGAGTGCTCATCTTTACTGGGGTTTACTGCCACAGCAGTGACTCTCCCATGTGTGCCTGCAAATCAGAAATCAGCTCTCACATTTCTTTTTTTTAACTTAATGAATTTATTTGAAAGATCAAGAATCAGTCTGCCAATGCAGGGGACACGGGTGTGATCGCTGGTCCAGGAAGATCCCACATGTTGTGAGGCAGCTAAGTCCGTGAGCCACACCTGCTGAGCCTGCACGCCCTGGCATGCATTTCCTGGGTCATTCCCTAGCATGCCCTAGCGTCCATCCAAAACAAGAGACACCACCGCCTCCAGGGTAGCTCCCCTTTGCCACAACTAGAGAAAACCTGCTTGCAGCGATGCAGACCCAGCACAGTGAAAAATAAATAACTGAAAAAAAGAAATCAGTTGATGCCTGTGTGGCTGGCCCCGCAGAACACTGGCTCTCATCTCTTTGTCCCACGGTCAGGGTCAGGGTCAGTATGCTTACTCAGGGTCCAGCTGGACAGAGCTGCCCACTCTGAAGGCAGATCCTAAGACCCCTGGAAACCACACCTACTCAAGTGTAAATGTGGTCACTTAACAAAACTAGGACACCTGTTCATGGAAATCTAATGCTTTCCCAAGTATTGGTTTGGTATAATTTTACATTGGTGTAAATTTTAGATTAGATTTTTTAATTACATGTAACACCAAATATGTTATTTGTGTTTAATTTTAAACTCTTTTTAAACTCTGTGTGAATTTGGGGAGTCTGCCACTGGGACATGTTTTTCATAAAATCTACTTCCTTTCCCCCCAATTTTATAAATAGTAAAAAATAACCAAATCCAACTATCTTAAGAATTTTCCCAGTAAAGTCATTAGAAGTTAAGTCTAAGAAAAACAGTATGGTTAATTGTGCTTATTATTATAAGAGTTTGGGTTAACAGCTGATTATTATAAGGGTTATTTATTATGAACCGCTCAGGGACTAGCAGACTAATATTTTATGGAAGCCTTCTTCATGGTATCTGCTCCGTGGGTTTGGTGCGGTTCCAGCTCTTGCCTCTCCTGCACTCTGTCCTGACCTCCCTGCCCTGCCTGTCACAGGGGACGAATACTTTACCACCAATGCCTCTGTCCCTCACCTGACCTACTCTTCTTTCCTGAGTCCGCCTCTGGCAAAATCCTATGAAAAACTGGCTTTGGGGCTGGTCCTTGTCTCCCTGGAAACCCTAGTTATCACACCCTGAAATGTCTCTCATTCTGGGTCTCAGTGCTCCAAGGGTCTTCCTCTACGCATTGTGTAAGTTTCTCCACCTGCCCCTCATGGGCCGTGAAGCCATGAAGATGCTCAGGCTGCCCAGCTCCTCAGCTCCTCAGGGACCCTCCTCTGCTCACGTGCACTCCCCTGCCCCTTTGCAAAGTGAATCCAGCCCGACTGCAAACCTCTGGGCGCTGTCTCCTCACCTCAGGGCGCTCACGGTGCAGCCTGACCCCTCATTACCACGAGGACAGAACTCGCTGGAGGCCTTGTTGAGCAGAGAGTAGAAGCTGGACCAGGCAACAGGGCAGGGCTTGGAGAGGGGAGGCGGTGGCTGCCGGAAAGCACTGGGGTAGACACCAGCGACAGCTGGCCTAGGCGTGCAGGCGTCCAAGATGCGGCACCAGGGTAAAGCTAGCTTCCGGCCCAGCTGCTGGAGTGTCTCTTCATTCACTTGGCCGTGTATCTTCGGCAGTGTTGGGGCCTGGCTGCAGCATGCAGGATGTTTTGTTGTGGTGCACGACCTTCTCTCTAGTTGAGGTGCCCAGGCTGAGTAATTGCATCATGTGGGCTTAGCTGCCCCATGGCACGTGGGGTCTTAGTTCCCCGCCCAGGGATTGAACCTGCATCCCCTGCATTGGAAGGTAGACTCTCAACCACTGGACCACCAGGAAGTCCCCAGATACCGGTTTGATCCCTGCTGTTCCATGTACCAAGTGTGTGGTCTTAGCTCACATCATGTCTCTATGCCTTGGTTTCTCCATCTAGGTAATAACGTAAAGTACGAAACCGTTAACCAAAAATATTTAAATGAACTGAATTCTTGGAGAAGATTCCCGGGGGTGGTATGAGCGAGGTAGGCAGATTTTCACTGGGATGGACGAGAGCCAGGTTTCATAACATTCCTGGAGGCCCTGGGCCTGCCTGTCTCCTAAGCATCCCCAGGTGCTCCCAGTCCAGTCCTGGGCCTGAGGCGTTCAGTTGATGGATCTATGTACTGAGGCTTGCTTGAGTCACCGAATCATTTTTATTGTCAGTAAGAAACAGAAAACACTTTGGAGATGGTCAGCTAGAAAAGAAACTGGTTGTATTAAAAATGTAAAGTACAAAACTTAACCAAAAATAAAATAAAAGAATATTTAAAAGACTTAGAAAATGAAACACACGCACACAAATATAGCTCTTTATATCGAATAAACTGGGCTGTAAAAACACGTGCCCAGGATGATGGGGAGATATTCTGGGAGGAGGCATCCTTGGTGGTTGCTTGTGTGGCTAAGAATCCAAACGGGGCGTCGTCACCCAGCACCTGGGTGCATGGCCCTGGTGATGCCGCGTCTGTCACCACTGACAGTGGGGCCTGGAGCAGCCCACTCTCTCTCTGAGTGCAGGCCACTGGTGGACGGGCTCCCCACTCTTTGAGGCATCAATGTCCCACCGCCTGTCTCCGATTCTAGAGACCCCCATCCTGTCTCCCCAGGCACAGCTGTGGTCGGCAGCATCTCACAGGTCGGTGGACATGGGGTCGGAGGTCGGCTTGCCTTCTTCTGTAGGTTTGCCAGCCAGCTGCATGGGAGAAGAGGGTAAACAGGCTCAGCCCGAGACAGGGTTCCCATGAGCCCCAAAGCAGGGCTCCCCGTCTCCCTCTGAAGGACCCCTGCCAGAGCCCATTGGGCCTGAGTGGCTGTGACCTTGGCTGACGTGACAGAAAAGCTGGGCCCTGCAGTGGTGAGAGCACATGCTTTGCTGGTTCTGGGACCACGTGAACTTGGGCGGTTGCTTCCCCAACTTTGTGAGCCTGATGAGACCCTCAAAGGGACAGAGGAAGGTCAAATGGATCATGTTTGGAAAGGGCCTAGCCCGGGGCCTGCTCAATGCACACTCACAGGGGACGTGCAATTATTACAGCCACGGAATCTGGCTTTAATGGGTCCTGAGGATCAAACTGCTGGCGTGCCTTCCTGCATCTGGAGCAGACTGACACGCAACAATGGAAGACGGGACTTGAAAAGTCAGGGTTTGGAAACTAACTTTTAAATAGTAGGATTCTGCAATGTAAGTTGAATAGGAAAGTTCTTCCAAAAGAATGGAAAAGCACTCTTAGCTGCCCAGGACAGCTGGCTGCCGTGGCTCTGACAGGAGCAACAAAGAATAACTCAAGACAAAGGACAGTTCCAGGTCCCGAGTTCCCAGGAGCCCAGCACCGCCTCTGAACACATTCCCGCGGCCCTGCTCAGGGGCGCCTCCTAGAGCCCACAAGGAGAACTGCACTCTGGGCCTTTCTGGTCTCTGTCCCCACCGTGGGGTCCCTGCCTCCTCCCTGGAGGGGGCCCCGGGTGTAGCACATGCACAGGCGCCCCACGCAGGCCCCGTCTTCTCCTCTGTCGGCGTAGCCCTCTTCCTTTCCTCCTCCCGCACCCCGCCTTCCTCCCACAGTCCGGGGCTCACCATCGTCTTGAAGAACTGGTTCACTTTCTTCCTCTTGAGCGTCTTCTTGTCTCCGTCTGACAGCGGGAGGAAGGTCTGGCTGAGGCGGGGGGATGCGCTGGCCTCGTCTGTCCCAGGCACGCCGACCACCGAGAGCGTGAGGGCTGCAGGGGAGCCGAGAGCCGCCGTGAGGGGTGGGCGCAGGGAGCGCGACCGGGGCGGACGGCAGCCAAGGGGGGCAGAGACAGGGCCCCGGGGGAGCCGGCCGCGGGGCGGGGGGAGCCGCTGAGGCCGTCCGTCCGCTGCGTGAGCCCTGCCTGACCCCGCAGACAAGGGCCTGCATCCTGGTTCCATCAAGGCCTCACCCAAGGGCGTCTGGGCTGGAAACAGGGGCCCAGGGCTGGCGAGGGGGGCGGGTGGCCCCCGGGGCCCTCACTTCTTCATGAGCAGGGCCTTTTGCCCACGTCAGGGAGACAGTATGGGCGCACGCCTGTCTTCCGACACCGAGATCGCAGAGTTCCCTGGGGGGAGAGCCTCTCGGATCAAGGTGTCATCCGGTGGTTAAGGCTCCTCAGCTTGGAGTCACAAAGGCTGCTCTGATCCTGGGCTTTGGCCTTGGGAACGTGGGGGTAAGAGCACAGAGCTCAAAGGAGCTGTAGGCCTGCTGAGGGGCGAGAGTGAAACGACTGCGGGGGCATGCTGCCCAGGCGCTGGGCACCGGTGGGGGCACCGTTCCTGGCCGCCACTACGTAGGAGCTGGCATTCTCCAAGCCTCAGTGTCTTCATCCATACGGTGGGGCTAATCACAGGGTCTCTGTCACAGGTTTGCGAGGAGGCTTAAAGCAGCGCTCCCCAACCTTTTTGGCACCAGACACCAGTTTCATGGGAGACACTTTTTGCAGGGAGTGTTCGGGGGGAATTGTTCAGGTAGTAACGCGAGCGATGAGAGGTGGCAGATGAAGCTTTGCTTGCTTGGCTGCCGCTAACCTCCCACTTGCAGCCTGTTTGCAACAGGTTGTAGACTGTTTGGGGCTTAGGGACCCTTGGCTGAAATGAAATAACAAAGGAGGAGCATTCGGCTCGGAGCCTGGCACAGAGCGGCTGACGCTTGAGACTCGCCACGTGCCAGATAGAGTGCTCTCGGCCGCATCCCAGTTAGGGCCCCGGGTCCCCATCTGTGAGTCAGCAAAGGCCTTCTATATGCTGCTCATGTCCTCACCAGACAGCGAATGAGTGATGGGAAAAACAAGCATCTGTGCATCGGACAACTCTGCGGCTATAAGATGTGATGGCAATTTTTGTAAGTTCTGGAAATAGTCTTCCAGGCCCCAAAAGGAAATGCTGGACTGAGAGACTAACCAGGGGCAGACTTCCGGTCCCTGGAAGGGCCTGGCTACCTGAGAACCCAGGCCCACCTGGTGTGACATCTGGAGTCTCACTGAATCTTGAGGTCCAGAGTGATGGCAGGCCTCTCCCCGCTGCCCCCAGCCCTGGGCAGAGCCTGTTGGGATGGCTTCACCCTTCGGCGTACCATGAGCAGGGCCGCTTCCTCCGGAGTGCTTAGCTCTTTTTGCTCTGTAGTTGCGGCTCCCACCCATCCTCACCCCTGGCACCTCTATACCCCTGTGCTGGCGGTGGAGGCACATACCTGGGATGGTAGGCATGGACTGACTGGCAAAGCTCATCTGAGAGAGGATGGACGCCCTGGGGGCAACGGCCACATGCTCCGAAAGGTTGGTGTCACTCATGAACTCGTGCTTTCTGGAGAGCTGGATGAATACATCACGCACACATGCACACACACGCACACACACACGCACACACCACAGAGGCTAAGCATGAGGCAGCTCCGGGCTCTGAAAAACCAGTGTTCAGGGACTGGCATGGCTTCTACAGACTCAGCCCGAAGTCCTTCTGTTCCGCTTTGCATCACGCTATGTCAATCTATGCCATATGTTGCGTACTATACAACTGTGGCGGTGTACACAGCTACGTACTGCGCGTACTATACAACTGTGGCGGTGTACACAGCTACGTACTGCGCGTACTATACAACTGTGGCGGTGTACACAG
>NW_024070204.1:69138443-69141432 GCF_014754425.2 Oryx dammah
CACAGCTACGTACTGCGCGTACTATACAACTGTGGCGGTGTACACAGTTACGTACTGTACATACTATACAACTGTGGCGGTGGCATTCATCTAGACTCTTGTGTGAATGACACCCCCTGGAATTGTGAAACGCTGTCTTACTTCCAGCCTTCTCCCTCTGGCAAGAATAGTCTCTGAGGCCTACTGGGAAGTTTGCGGAGGATTCTTTCGTCACTGGAAGGGATCTCAGCTGGTCCCTTGCCCTTTCGTCTGGCAGCCCTCCCTTACCAGGACGCTAAATCGCTCTTTCTATTCCAGGCTCCCAGATTGCTTTCAACAAACCTCTTTCTTGGGGGAAAGTTGGGGTTGAACCCAGGGCTGTCTGGCCCTAAGTCTTGCCGGAAGCCAGTGTGAGGAATCCCGCCCGTGACAAGGTCATGAGGAAGGAAGCTGACATACGCAAGGCGTGCTCAGACTTCAGGGGCCCCTCTGGAAACTCCTAAGCATGTACCCCAACAAAAAATCTGCCGGCTTTTGTGCTCTGTTTTTCCACTTTTCTGATATTTTCTGGAAAAAAGTCAACTCCGGGCTTTAGTCTTCTGCATTTGAAAGGGATGTTTCAATTAAACCCCCTCTGATAGCTCTCTAGTTTGCCTAACAGGTCCCCCCCCCACCCCCACCCCCGACCTCTTACAGCTTGTGAATTGCTTACAGTCCCCCATCCGTGAGAGGCACAAAGCTTAAAGCGTCTTAAAGATACAGAGCCTCTTCTAAAGAGTTAAAAATCATATTGGTGATGGGTTTTCACTGTTGACTCAATGATTGCCGCCAGGCCTCCATATTCTTTATCTTTTAGGCACCTGGGAAGATGTTAATCAATGTAAACGGGATATGGAAAAGGATATATAGTAGTTGTGATGTTAGCAACACTAGACTTTTGAGTTAATTGCTTTTTCTTTATTATAAATCACTGTACTCCTTTCACTTGATATAAACTGCTGTATCCTTGCTATGTAAGAATGTAACTTTATTTAGTGCTTTCTGAGAGTGGCACCAGACTTTGGGAAGATCAACACAAATAAGTCTTCTGGTTGACAAACCCTTATCAGAAAAAAGGCTGTAAAATGTTAATTGGCCCCTTTTGCTGGAAGATGATGTAAATTACCTAAGACTTGTGTATACCATTAGGTATGCAGAGAGAAAAGCCTGGTTTTGGTAAGAGTCTGGACTGCTAACGCTGCATACCTTTGTTACCCATTGATCTCCATGTTTTAGCATAAGTATAAAAGGCCTTCTGAACAATAAAGGATGGACCAGTTTCTCGGACTAGTCTCTCGCTCGGCCTGATTTCTTGGGAATCTGGCTCCCCCCGTGTCTCTCTCTCTTTCCTCTTTTCCCTTTTTCTCCCTCTGCCCTTTGCCTTAATTTCAGGCTGAATTTCCATCTGGGGCGCAGAGGCTCGCCAAGTCTACTTACTTGCCCTGGCTGTTAAGACCCATGCGAAAGGGAGCCTAAGGCGAGGCACCCTTAGATATTCAAGTGAGCGCTGGTGGCCCAACGTAGATGGTGCAAATTCCTTGTCTGGAATTTTATTGGTCTTCCGCGTAATCCAAGCTATTCAGTCCTCTTTCTCCACTTAATTTTCCTACTACACTGTTGTTTTTTAATCTAATCTTATATCAATCAATAAATAAGTCTCTTCTCACGCCAACGCCGTCCACGCTTCGAATTCCCTGGATCTACCGGGGCTGGACCCCAGCAAAGTCTCACATTAAATAGTTATTAGTTTATAAGACAAAAACTCTCCAAGTCAGGGCAGTGAGAATTTCAGCTCTGCATGCTCAGCTGGGCTCTGGGTCCACGGGAGGAGCTTAGGCCTCACTGGTTAGACTGGCCCTGTGGCTGGGGGCAGAGGGCTGAGAGATAGAAACGCCTGGGCCAGCCTGGGAGGGTGACTCTCCCACACAGTGGTGGGCCAGGAGGCTACTCCCCAGCCTTGCAGAGGCCTGTGTGATGGTAGAAAGGACACAGTGACAGCCCGGGTCAAATTCCACTCTGTCACATCCAGGCTGCCGGGGCGCCAACCAGCACTTCCCCTCCCTGCCCCTCAGGTGCCTCATCTGTAACCCCACCCAACCGTGAGGCTTGAGCAAGCCACGTCTCAGAGCCCCCAGCACTGCGCCAGACATGCAGTGGAGATCTGCCTGTGGCATCAGAGAGGATCCTGCCCTGGCCACTCACCCGCTTCAGGTCCGACTCTGCTGATGGCTTCTCGTCTGCGAACACCACACTGCTCCTCTTGGCTCTCTTCTTGGACCTCCGCAGCTTGACCTCAGGCAGAGTGCTCCCTGGGGAGATGGGTTCCTCCTGTTCCGCTTTTGGAGTCTTGGGAGGTGCTATTTCCAGGTCGAAGCTGAGTGGCGAGAGGGGCAGCAGTGGAGGAAGCAGTTAGAACTTTAGTGGAACTGTCTTGCAGGGACCCAGGCTGACTGACCTGTCATTACAGGGCCAAGGGGGAGATCAGCTTACCTGGCAGAGTCTGGGGAGCTGCTTAATTTGCAAACACTCAAAATACAGGGTCAAATAAAATGGAAGGCAGTGAGCCATAGGACTGGTGACGGGAAGATAAAACTGGTTAAAAATATGGACTGGATTCCAGTCTATGCCACTTTTGAGCTGAACGACTTTGGGCAAATCACTCAGCCTCTCTGAGGCATGACTGCCCTTTATTAAATGGAGGTGTTTGCTGCAACGTTGCAGAGTAGCCAAGAGCTGAGGCCCAGGAGCCCTTAGCACATCCTCCCAGGGACTGCCATCACAGGATCTTGTCAGTGCAGCAGCTGAGGTGCGCTCTGAGTGGCTGAGCAGGGAGACCCGCACAGAGGTGCAGGCAGGTACAGGAGGAGGAGCGGGGTGGGGGGGAGGCAGGTACAGGAGGAGGAGCGGGGTGGCGGGAGAAGGCAGGTACAGGAGGAGGAGTTGGGGGGGGAGGCAGGTACAGGAGGAGGAG
>NW_024070204.1:69141832-69150203 GCF_014754425.2 Oryx dammah
AGGAGCGGGGTGGTGGGGGGAGGCAGGTACAGGAGGAGGAGTTGAGGGGGGGAGGCAGGTACAGGAGGAGAAGCGGGGTGGGGGGGGAGGCAGGTACAGGAGGAGGAGTGGGGTTGGGGGGGAGGCAGGTACAGGAGGAGAAGCGGGGTGGTGGGGGGAGGCAGGTACAGGAGGAGGAGCGGGTGGGGGGGGCAAGTACAGGAGGAGGAGCGGGGTTGGCGGGGAGGCAGGTACAGGAGGAGGAGTGGGGTGGGGGTGGGGAGGCAAGTACAGGAGGAGGAGCTGGGGGGCAGTTGAGAGGGACGGAGGCCCTGCAGAGGGGAGCAGATGTGGAGCTCAGGCTGGCTGATGGAGACTGTCATGCGCTGTGGCGAGTTCTGCGGGTCCTCCGGAAAAGCCACATTCCTCTCCGGGTCTCAGCTGACCCCCGAGCAAAGGCACTGAGCCCTACAGGGTGGCTGCAAGAGTTCTGTTGAGGCCCCAGGTGAGGAAAGGCTTTCAGAGAGAAGGGCAGGAAGATGGAGAAGAAAGCCCTGGGGCAGAAAAGGCAGAGAGGCTGTGCTGGGGGCGGGGCTGGGGCAGGGGTGCAGGGGCCCGCCTGGGGCAGGCACTGACCTCTCGGAGGCGGCCTTGCTGGGCGTGCTGCAGTCAGAGTTCAGGGAAACCATGGAGATGATGGACATCTGCCTGTAGGAGCGCAGCATGGACCGTGGCCGACCCACGCGCCTGTCCTCGAAGTCGGGCTGTGGGGGCAGGGGCAGGGAGCAGGGGTTAGCAGGCAGGCCTGATGTCAGGGCGGGGCCTGGGGTACCAGGCCCTCCACAGTCCTGCTGCCTTTCTCCTCCATCTGGGCGGGTGGAGCCGTGAGGCAGAGCAGTCCATGAGGACAGAAACTTTCTGGCTGGTTGAGCCTTTGGGTGGTTGTTTAATGAAGAGTTTGTTAGGCCTTTACTCCTGGTTCTTGAGAAGTGATGTCTAAATCCTTACAATTTCCCCTCTGACACGAATGTCTTTGTTTTCCACCCCTTTTCCACTGATGGGGAGACCCAGGATGGGGGCTGGCCAGACAGACCAACCTTGTGATTACAGGGCTAGTTCTCCAAGCCAGATAATATCAGCTCAGCATCCAGGGAGAGAAGGGGAACTGGAGACGGATTTCAGTTACATGGCCCAGGATTCATTCAATCATGCCTATGTAATGAAGCCCCAATAAAAGCTCCAGACACTCAGGCTAAGGTGAGCTTTCCTGGCTAGTAATCATACATGGGTGTCCCAGTAGGATAAATATTGACTATGCCAAAGCCCTTGACTGTGTGGATCACAACAAACTGTGGAAAATTCGTAGAGATAGGAATATCAGACCACCTGATCTGCCTCCTGAGAACTCTGTATGCAGGTCAAGAAGCAACAGTTAGAACTGGACATGGAACAACAGACTGGTTCCAAATCGGGAAACGAGTTCATCAAGGCTGAATATTGTTACCCTGCTTATTTAACTTATATGCAGAGTACATCATGAGAAATGCCGGGCTGGATGAAGCATAAGCTGGAATCAAGATTGCCGGGAGAAATATCAATAACCTCAGATATGCAGATGATACCACCCTTATGGCAGAAAGTGAGAAAGAACTAAAGAGCCTCTTGATGAAAGTGAAAGAGGAGAGTGAAAAAGTTGGCTTAAAGCTCAACATTCAGAAAACTAAGATCATGGCATCCAGTCCCATAACTTCATGGCAAATAGATGGAGAAACAATGGAAACAGTGAGAGACTTTATTTTGGGGGGCACCAAAATCACTGCAGATGGTGATTTCAGCCATGAAATTAAAAGACGCCTGCTCCTTGGAAGAACAGCTATGACCAACCTAGACAGCATGTTAAAAAGCAGAGACATTACTTTGCCAACAAAGGTCTGTCTAGTCAAAGCTTTGGTTTTTCCAGTAGTCATGTATGGATGTGAGAGTTGGACTGTGAAGAAAGCTGAGCACCGAAGAACTGATGCTTTTGAACTGTGGTGTTGGAGAAGACTCTTGAGAGTCCCTTGGACTGCATGGAGATCCAACCAGTCCATCCTAAAGGAGACCAGTCCTGGGTGTTCATTGGGAGGACTGATGCTGAAGCTGAAACTCCAATACTGTGGCCACCTAATGCGAAGAACTGACTCATTTGAAAAGACCCTGATGCTGGGAAAGATTTAAGGCAGAAGGGGAAGGGGACGACGGAGGATGAAATGGTCGGATGGCATCACCGAGTCAATGGACATGAGTTTGCGTGAACTCCGGGAGTTGGTGATGGACAGGGAGGCCTGGCGTGCTGCACTCCATGAGGTCACAGAGTCAGACATGACTGAGCAACTGAACTGAATCCTGAGGACACAGAAATTATACGTTGGGGACCCTCCCAGACCTCATCCTATGCCTCTCTTCATTTGGCTGGTCCTGACTTGTTTCCTTTATAAATAAAAACTGTAATCCTAAGTACAGCCATCCTTCAATATCCCTGACTCCTTAGGACACCAAAATCCAGGGATGTTCAAGTCCCTTATATAAAATGGCGTAGTGTTGGCACGTAACCTATGCATGCATGCGTGCGTCGTAAGTCACTTCAGTTGCGTCTGACTCTGCATCCCTATGGACTGTAGCCCACCAGGCTCCTTTGCCCATGGGATTCTCCAGGAAAGAATACTGAAGTGGACTGCTGTGCCCTTCTCCAAGTGAAAGTGAAAGTCGCTCAGTCGTATCCAACTCTTTGCAACCCCATGGATGTCCATGGAATTCTCCAGAACAGAATACTGGAGTGAGTAGCCTTTCCCTTCTCCAGGGGATCTTCCCAACCCAGGAATTGAACCCAGGTCTCCTGCATTGCAGGTGGATTCTTTACCAGCTGAGCCATAAGAGGGATCTTCCCAACCCAGGGATCGAACTGGCATCTCCTGTGTCTCCTACATTGACAGGTGGGTTCTTTACCACTCACACCGCTTGGGAAGCCCAGCTTACGCATTGTTGCTGTTGTTTAGCAGCTGTCACATCTGACTCCCTGCAACCGCTGAACCGCAGCACAACAGTCTTCCCTGTCCTTCACCGTCTCCCGGAGCTTGCTCAAACTCATGTCCATTAAGCTGATGACGTCATCCAACCATCTCATCCTCTGTCATCCCCTTCTCCTCCTGCCCTCAATCTTTTCCAGAATTAGTGTCTTTTCCAATGAGTTGGCTCTTCACATCCAGTGGCCAAAGTATTGGAGTTTCAGCTTCAGTAACAATCCTTCCAATGAACACTCAGGACTGATCTCCTTTAGGATTGACTGGTTTGATTTCCTTGCAGTCCAAGGGACTCTCAAGAGTCTTATCCAACACCACAGTTTGAAAGCATCAATTTTTGGTGCTCAGCCTTCTTTTTGGTCCAATTCTTATATCTGTACATGACTACTGGAAAAACCAGAGCTTTAACTAGATGGACCTTTGTTGGCAAAGTGATGTCTCTGCTTTTTAATATGCTGTCTAGGTTGGTCATAACTTTTCTTCCAAGGAGCAAGTGTCTTTTAATTTCATGACTGCAGTCACCCTCTGCAGTGATTTTGGAGCCCAAGAAAGTAACATCTGTCACTGTTTCCATTGTTTCTCCATCAATTTGCCATGAAGTGATGGGACAGGATGCTACGATCTTAGTTTTTTGAATGTCGAGTTTTAAGCCAGCTTTTTCACTCTCTTCTTTCAGCTTCATCAAGAGGCTCTTTAGTTCCTCTTTACTTTTTGGCCATTAGAGTGATGTCATCTGCACATCTGGGGTTATTGATAACCTATGTATATTCTTTGGTATAATTTAAATCATTGCTAGATTACTCATAATACCCAATACAGTGTAAATGCTATATAAGTAGTTGTAAATATAATGTAAACATGAGGTTAATAGTTGTCAGCACAGCAGATTCAAGTTTTGCTATTTGGAACTTTCTGGATTCTTTTCCTCAAATATTTTTGATCCTCTCTTGGTTAAATCTGCAAAGAGAACCCATGGATATGGAGGGAGGGCTACTTCTTGAGTTCTGTGAAATGATCAGAACTGAAGGGGTGGTGAGAATCTCCAAACCTATAACCAACTTGTCAGAGGTGCAGGGAACCCTGGTGTCTTGGTGAGGGGGCCTTGTGGGGGACTGCCTGTAACCTAGGCAATGTGGCCTAAGTCTGGGTGGTTGCCATCAGAACTGCATCGGGTGTCACACAGACAGTGTTGGAAAAGGCAGCCTGTCTCATGGAAAAACAGCCGGCCTGAAGACCCGAGTTCACCTGTGTGCTTCCCAGTACCTCACTTCCTGTCTCTGGGCCTCAGTTCCCCCATCTGTAAAATCAGAGGGTTGGACCAGATGACCTCTGAGAGACTACACAGCCTTGACATTTTATGATGATACTTTCTGGAGAAGAGGGTAAAAGAAGAGGTTCCGTGAGCACCAGGCCAGTGGCCTCTTGAGGACACAGAGCTTGTTAGTGGCCAAAAGTGCTGGCTTTCGAGGCCATCAGAGCCAGGTGCAAATTCGGAGCCTCACTTACTTGTTATATGTTGCTGTTGTTTAGACACTAAGTCCCGTGTGACCCTTTGCAACCCCATGGACTGCAGCCCACCAGGCTCTTCGGTCTGTGGTATTTCTCAGGCAAGAACACTGAAGTGGGCTGTCGTTTCTTTCTCCAGAGGATATCCTGACCCAGGGATGGAACTCGCATCTCCCGCTTGGCAGATGGATTCTTTACCCCTCAGCCACCTGGGAAGCCCCATTTGTTATACAGCCTCTAGCAAATCACTTAACGCCTTGGAATCTCTAGAATAGACATGAGGCATTAAAAACCACTCCCAAGCTTGTTGTGAAGCCTAAATGATCTAAGTGCTTAGATCAGACCAGCATATAGTAAGCTGGTGCTTCATCAATGTTGCTTTTATTATTAGCACAATCTCTTGATCGTTCAGGACTCAATTTATAACTGGCATTTATCTGCAATGACTTTTAAGGGACCAAGTTTCCCAGAAGGGTCCCTGGATTGGCTCTGGCACTGCTGGTTCTCAGGTTCCTCTCAAGGGCAGGCTCCTTTGCTCTGGTCTCTTCATCCTCCCTGCCCCACCCCACCCATTTCACCCTCCCTGGCCTTGGGGACCAGCCGTACCATCTCTCTGACACCATATTCCTTCTCCACCTTCACTTTCAGGTTCTTGAAACATTCCTCCATCCGGTCGTGGAAAGGCCGCAGATTTTCTGACACCCTTCTCTCGTGGATCTTAATGCCAGCTCCCAGGAAGGGGATCTGGGGAGAAAAGTGGTAAACGATGAGCCAGAGGTTGGCCACCTGGCTTCATGGAGTGGGCAGAAGTCAAGTCCACCTGCTGAGAAATTGCTGAGGGCTTTAGGGTCTCAACAACCTTTAGCTGGGATCACCAACCCTGGGAAATGGGACAATTGCATCCTTGAGGTTTGTTTGCTCTGAAAATAAGATTTCTAGGAGAAAGACCTCTGGCTGTCTTGCCTCATGGAAGGGTTGCACCCTCTCTTCCCGTTCCCTCCCGTTAGAGGCTGCATGTTAGGGAAAGTCTGCATCTGGTGGGATCTACTGAGGGGCAGAGCGTGAGACCAGAGGAGTGGGGTCTCTGTTGCTTTGACTTAAACCCTTGTCCAAGCAGTTCTTGGAGATGCAAATAGGAGAGTGTGACTGTTCAGAGACTGGGAGGTAGGAGAAGGGAAGGGCTGAGCAGAAAAGTCGTGGGCATAACCTGGTCTTATAACATGTATCCAGTGATAAGACCAAAGAAAGATAGCCAAGTGTTCATATCATGGAGCTAACGAGCCAATAGGGGACTTTTAAAGTGAAAGTTGGTCACTCAGTCATGTCCAACTCTTTGTGATCCCATGGACTGTAGCCCACCAGGCTCCTCTGTCCATGGAATCCTCCAGGCAATAATACTGGAGTGGGTTGCCATTCCGTTCTCCAGGGGATCTTCCTGACCCAGGGATCGAACCCGGGTCTCCTGCATTGAGGGCAGATTCTTAGCTGTCTGAGCCACCAGGGAAGGGAATATTTTTAAAGTGATGTCTAAGCCCTGGGAAGATGAAGGGGGAAGAGATGAGTCATGTGAGGCAGTCAAGCCCTTATTTATCAGCAGAGGAGGTCAATCCATACTGTGTGAACGGTAAATACAAGGACAGAAGCCAAGCCACAGTGGCTGCTGTAAGCTGAGAACAGATGAAAAACTTAGAAGTATGATCTCAGGGAAGCATAATGAGGGCTGCAAGGAGTACAGTACAGATCACTTTGGAGAAAAAAAAATGTTTTGATGACGGTGACCCCAAGACGTTTCTGCCTCCTTCTCCTGGAGTACTCCCCCAAATGGCAAAGTGAAGGAGAGACTGAGATTCAGTGAGGCCAGGAGACACCTATGAACCTGGCCCAGAACACGTCAGGTGGAAGGTGGATGGAGGATGGTAACTGACCTTCCAGGAGAGAGCAGGAGGTGCGGTAAGAGGACAATCTGCTCTGGGAAGCCAGGAAGGGTGCAGGGGTTAGAGGGCCCTGGTAGCTCAGAAGAGCTAGAGTGAGCTGAGAGGCTGAAAACAGGGATGGACTGAAATTCTGTGACAGGAGCAGCTGGACGGCCAGGTCCCTGCAGTTTCATCTGGTAGCGTGTCATATTTTCTCATTTCCTCAAGAAGCAGGAGCTTATCCTCTCGAATGATTAGAACAAAGAGCATCGAGCTAAGGGGTACCAGGCACAGCAGAGGGCCAGGATGAGGAGCCAGACAGGAAACAGGGAGTTGAGGAAAAGTCTGCATACTGATTAAGGTGAGACCTTCATTTTTCTGTCTCCAAATTGCCAGCAGCACAGAATCCAGGAGTTCCTTTGCAGGCAATAGCTCAAAGCATCTGTCCTGGAGAAAGTGAATAGCCAGACGTGTGTGGATTACTCAGTTGCCATATGTAATGCCATCCAGGTGACAAGGCCTTCTCTCATGCGCAGAGATATTCATTCAGCTTTGAGTGCCCCACTCTTAACTAGGAACAGATTGCCAAGGATCACCAGGTATTGAAGGAAACTCTCCAGTGTGAAAGACAGTGATCAGAAGCAAAAGACAGGAGAGCAAGCAAACACTGAAGAGGAAGGAAAGAGGTGGGGGAGAGGGGAGGAAAGAAGCATGAATGGATTAACCTGGAGGAGACAGAGAGAAGAGAGCCTAAGAAAACAGTATTTTAAAAAAATTAATGTACAAATTAAGAAAAGGTTTTCTAACTATTAAACAAGAAAAAGATTTTATTTAAAAAGAAAGGGATGATAATGGAAGTACTGCATAAAAACTACTGAGATGGTGTTGTAAGTGGAGATAAATGAATAGTTTTAATTTTATTAATACATTTTAGAAAAGATAGAAAATCAATTAGCTAAGCATCCATCCCAAGATATTAGTAGAAGAGCAGCAAATTAAACCCAAAAAGGGCAAAAGGAAGGAAATAATAAAAGTAACAGAGAATATGAATGAAAAAGAAAACAAACTGGCAGCACAGAGGATTGACAAATCCAAAGGTGGGTTCTTTAAAACTGATCAACCCCTTATAGGGCCAATCAATCAGATACCAGCAGGTGCCAACAACCAGCATCAAAGCTTTAAAAAGGAGTGTCACCACAGGAAGTATCAGCATCATAAAAAGTCGTAAGAGGATATTATAAACAAGTTTATGTTAATAAATTTAATATTTGGATAAAATGGACAAATTGTTAGAAAAATACCACTTTCCAAAAAGGACACAAAATAAACAGGAAATCTGAGAAGTATTAAATTAAATACATACTTTAAAACATTCCTGGCCTGTGTGGCTTCGCAGACAAATTCTAGCAAACATTTAGGGGATAAATAAATGCCAACTTTATAGAAACTCTTCAGAAAGGATTTTACATGTGGAATAATTTTCAATTTACTTCTTGAGACCAGGATAACTGTTATAAAAATTGAATAAGAATATTATAAGAAATGATAATTATAGGTTAATATCTCTTTTGAGCATAGATACAAAAATCCCGAAGAACATATTTTCAAACAGAATCTAGCAATATATAAAAATGATAATATATTATACCCAAGTGGGATTTATGTCATACATGCAAGGTTAGTTTAATATTCAAAAATCAACTAAAATAATTCACTGAATTAGCGGGATAATAAAGAAAAAACATGAGTATCTCAATAGATACATAAAAGGTATTTGATAAATTAAAAATCCATTCATGACTAAGCACAGAGTGGGACATTATCTTTAAGACAGCCCACTCCGTGGACTACGGGCCCTTGCCCCGAGGAAACAGCCCGCTCCGTGGACTAGGGGCCCTTGCCCCGAGGAAACGG